>NC_136939.1:20000413-20165413 GCF_949987615.1 Pollachius pollachius
TTTGTGTATCTATTTGTGTGTGAATGTCTGCGTGTGTGTGTGTGTGTGTGTGTGTGTGTGTGTGTGTGTGTGTGTGTGTGTGAGCATGCGTCTGCGTGTGACAGTAGATAAATATAACTGTAACATATGCTAACTGTAATTGTAACAGTTACTGTAACTGTAACAGTAGCTAACTCCTACTCCTAGCGCTCTTCCAGGGCGGACACAGATATAATCCAACCGATGCATAACTTGCACGGCTGGCAAATACAATAAATATATAGGGCATGTTTGACCATATCTTGCTTAAAGCTGCCGGTAATACTCCAATAGATACCGGACTTCCCCCCCTCCTCCTATCTGGAGCTCTCACCACCAGTTCTCTGCAATACAAGCCGACAGAAACAGAAACAGAGAATTCCTCCTCACCTGCACCTTTCCCGTAAACTGAGAGTTCTGCTGCCCGTGTCTCCAGGTTAACGCTTAAAGTTTCAGTGTTTTCTAGAAGCATTCATACATGAATGCAAACCACATATACATATGATAATACATAGAGACCCATGTGCACATACTGGAAGCTTGGAGCTAGGACCTCCCAACAAAACACAACCGAATAGACAACAACAACCACCACAACAGGCTATGATATGCATAATACTGCGTGGGTAATTAAAGCACCGAAGCTTCATAAGCTCATCGTAAACATACGGTGCATTGTAATGCAATGATGCTGTGTTTAATGGCTGCTGTGAAATGTTTTGTTTTATGGAGCTTTCATTTCCCAACAGCATTAATGAGATTACATATTCATGACTATAAACACAGCTGGGACAGCCATTTTTGTTGACAGCCAAATACCCCAAAAGGGAAATTGAGTCTAGCAAGCTTTCCGATTGGACTCACATAATAAAGCAATCCCTTTGATTGTGAAATATCCAAGGCCCGTTCATCCAAAGCAGTGCACTGAGTTCTGACTCATGCGGACATATTCACCCCCTCTTTGTGTGTGTGTGTGTGTGTGTGTGTGTGCGTGCGTGCGTGTGTGTGTTTGTGTGTGTTCTTCGTGAAGATGTCAATAAATCACAATCCGAACCAAAATGCAACTAATGAAGTCCACGCTGCTGTTGCCAGACCATCATTCAATTATTAATCCAGAGCTCCCTCAGAGCCCAGCCCCAAGCCCGGGCCGTTGTTCTGAATGTAAATCCACCACTGGAGGAGAGAAGGAGAGATCATTCACCAGCACTGCCTCAAAGATGAGCGAGCCTCGTTCCTTAGTTGTTGTTGTCATTCATCTTACACAGTTTACCATTGCGATCTCCTCCAGGTAAACACAGCTAGTGGGGACGAGAGAGAGAGAGAGAGAGAGAGAGAGAGAGAGAGAGAGAGAGAGAGAGAGAGGGCGAGAGAGGGAGGGCGAGAGAGAGAGAGGGAGAGAGGGAGACAGTGACAGAAAACCCCAGGGGTTACGCCTCAGAGACGCAGACAAACAGAAAGTCAACAGAAACTGAATCAGGCTGTAGGAAGGTTGTACTTAAGGTGAGCCAAATATTTGGGGCTGATGAATGTTGCACACACAAACACACACAGATTGACACGCATACACACACACACACACACTGACTGACACAAACACACACTGACCTACTGACTGACTGACACATACACGCACACACTGACTCCACTCTGGGACAAGCACCGGGTGACGCCACCCACACAGGACTGTAAATGGCACTTGGTGACAAAGCCTCGGCGGCGGGACGTGTCCGGACGCGTCTTTCAGAGACGGATCTCCTGTTTCTCGGCGGCCGTCTGGCCGGTTGAAGAGGGAATGCCACTTCATGCTTGTTCCTTCTTCTGTCTCGGCTGTCACACTCACAGCTGCCAGACCGATACTCTGCTGACACGCAAGTACGTCCCCCCCCCCCTGTGAGGCCGGGGAGCCAGGGTGTCGCTCTGTGGAGGACCCAAGGTGCATTGCATTTTTCATCTCGTGTTTTGGTTACACGTAGGCCGTCGCTACTGTTGGCCTACGCTACTGCATCACCCGAGTCATCACTTAAGGGTTGACAATTAATTTTAAACCTTTTAATGTCGAGGAAAAAATGTATTGATGCAAAAGTGATGGCTTCGGTAAAAAATATAAATGTAATCTGTTCCAAGGGAAGAGTAAACTGTGCGATTAATGGCAATGGTTATGGAATGTTTAAAAACATCAAATAATGACAAACAGCCATTGGAGCTTTTGAGCTTTTTTTGAAATGATGATGTAAAAAGATGAAATAGACATCTGTGTCTCTTTGTCTCTACACATCTGCTATGCAAAGCTCTGTAGGGTGCTGGCTTTGGTTGAAAGTGCTGTTTCCTAGCCAAATGGATCCGAATACACTGAGGGAACACTAATTGTGTTTGTGAATTTGATGTACTTGCATGATTCTTGCACCTTGTTGGTTGTATCTTCACGCTTGAATGCACGTATTGAAGGTCGCTTTGGAAAAAAGCATCAGCTATTTAAATGTGATGTAATGTAATATAGGTACACACCGACACACATTCACACACATACATAACACACATACACACACACACAAACACTCACACACACACTGCAGGCTTTCCTGAAGCTGTGCTCAGTGATGGGAATCACTCGTGGTGGATGAGTCATCCTTGGGAGGGGGCAGGGGGCGGGGGGGGGTAGGTATTGTTCTACTGACCAATCAGAGTGGGATCTGGATGTCCGGTGTTTTTGCTCGCCCAGTGGGTGACACGCGGAGGAGAGGAGTGGGTGTGAGGAGCTGCACCTCACTGCGGGGTGAGGGAGAGAGAGATAGAGACAGAGAGAGAGAGAGAGATGGAGAGAGAGATGGAGAGAGAGATGGAGAGAGATGGAGAGAGAGAGAGAGAGAGAGATGGAGAGAGAGAGAGAGAGAGAGAGACCATTATATTCCTGTCCTTCTTTCCCTTTTCCCATTCATACTTATCCTCATGTTGTGTTTATTCTATACTGATAATTAAAAACTCTGTTCTGACTTATGTCAACACTTGAGTACTTATGTACATTACAACATGCATAACAGAAATAACAGAATCCAAAGGGCTCAATTCAATGCGTTTGAATCGAGGCGCTGTGAAGGGCCGACGGGGTCCAGAGGTGGGCCGAGTACGTGGCCCCCGGGTTGGGCCTGCTCTGACCCTCAGCCCCCCGTCACAACGTGCCCATAGGTAGCTGTGGTAAGTGGCTGTGCAGGGTTCACAATGACTGAGGTGTAATGGACACCGTAGCAGACATGTCAGTGTGTCAACGTGACGACTTCTGACACGAACCCCCTGTCACCCTCCCCTCCCCTCCGGGGCGGAATGTCCTGTCGGCTCTGTAATTGGTGTAATTTGCACCGTGAGATCCACCATGCGGTATGTACGGCATCTCACTTGGAATGTGTCATCAGAGCAGGTGTCTGTAATTCCCCCTCAACCCCAGGGGGGAACTACTCAAAAAACACTTCTTTCTGTCACAAATGTTTTTGAGAAGGTGATCGATCCTGGCACAGAAAAGTAAGATTCACTATTATGATGCATGCACAAGCCAGAGCTTGGGGGGGGGGGGGGAAGAGGTTTAGTTCATGACGAATAAAGAGTCAGGCAAATAAAAAACAATGTTCCCAATTATTTCTTTCCAAAATAGACTAAGTCAAAGATGTTTCAAATATGAACCAAAATCTGCACTAATGCCTCCTCTCAGATTAGAATCTAGAATATGGAAGGTTTTATGGTTTGAAACCACAACAGACCTGACTAGTGTCCAAGCCGTCCCTCCAGGGAAAGCTGGTTATAACGTCAGGGCTTTAGATGGATGAATGTTCCTGCTTCTCTAAGGTTATCCAGACACTTCACTGCATGACTTAATGCAACAAAGGGTTGGTGCCGCATAATAATTGTGTCACAAATGCCCTCATGTCATTAATGACCAGACTTGGACCATGCGGTGGTCTGGTTTTTAAAAAGCAGTTTGAATTCAGTAGGAGATGGGATGACTCTGCCTTTTCCCATACTCACACAAACCCCGATATCGCTATTCGTATGAACCAATTTTGAGGTAGTGTGTGTGGACTCGACCGAGCCAGGCCCTGGTGAGAGACCGCATAGAGACATTGTTATTTGTGCTTGTATTGTTAAAGCCTTTCACCTCAGAGAGGCATGTTTACAGTGTGTAAATGATCGCCGGCGTCCTTTACATGTAAACACAGATCAGGTCACATTTTGTTTCCACAAGGGGAGGATTAACTACTGGAATCGTGTCAATTATCTTTCGTCAAATAAAACTGTTTGTGAAAAGCTGCCAGAAATAAAATCTCAGACAAAAGTAGTTTGTCTTCAGGCTCTGCCTACACAGTGAGTGCTGGCAGAGCCCGACCTCAATGAGTATGTTCTGTTCCCTGTTGAAAACGTCCGCCATTCAGTGACAGAGCGAAAGCTATCCATTGTCTTCTTAGCATTGCAAAGTGAACGCATTTCCCCTCCTTTTGACCGACAATGTAAACAGCCCCAGTGAGTCTGCCATTCAGAGGAACACAAGTCTAGACGTCACTGTTGACTTTGGGACTTCCCTGCCTCTTGTGGATATGAAACTCGTGATGAATGAATAAGACTGTACATACACTACAACGCCGTGACCGCATTGTACATCGAACTTCACAGCGCACACAATATGAACACTTGACATGTGTCCACGGAATCACCTTCCCTCAAACGCCGTGATGGACGCCTGAAAACCCTTCATTTCCTCCATGGATGTTTTTAGATGTTGTAACTTCAGAGTCCCCTGTGCTATGGCCCCCAGTGAAAAGGAATGCTGAGCGTGGGGCTGCGATTGGGTTGAACGATAGAGGGCCTCCCATGCCATGACCTTGAGTCTACGAGATTCCCTTCAGTATCGATGGGAGGCATGTCATAGCGCTGTGAGTAGGACGGCCCTGGTGCCTTGGCACGTGGTGTTATGTAGGGTCCGTGTGTTACAGTGTCGTGACAAGTACAACGTGTTAACCAGTGGTATGGTACACAAGTACACAGTGATTAAAGCAATTAAAGAAATATGTTAACTGGCCTGTTATTATCATGCTGAGCTTCCTGATGGAGGTATGGATGATATTTTGGATCATACCTTACATACATGCATGATCCAGAATGTTTAAAGGTGTAGTACATTTAGTTCTTCTAAATGGTGGAACATGGACCACACCTTTAACAAGAAACTAGATTGGGATTCTTAAGTGATTCCTTAGAAAGGTGTGTCTGAATATAAACAACCTTTGGTAACCTTATGTGCAGGAAGATGACTTTAGGTGACACAATGATATTGAATTCCTGATCGCATCATTTTGTTATGACTCACATCGCAGACATACAACAATGGCTGGCAAATTCTGCGCCTGGTTAAGAGAGGTTGTACCCAGATTTATTAAATCCAGTTAATCAGTTCAACATTTCAGAAGATCTACACAGAACGGGCGGCCATTTTTGTTTTACACCATAAGGCAGCATAAATACGAGGTTCAGTGGGAATGGTGGTAATAGTGGAACTATAACTTGTTAGAGGACATTTTGTTAATTTGAAAAGCAATCGAAAAAGAGTCGTAAAGTGCACTTAATAATGTGCCATTATATACATACATACATACATATGTATATATATAACGCTTTGATATTAAATGCATCTTTGCTGGTTGTCAGAATCAGCAAGGACAGACGCAGGCCTTAAGCGAGCTGTCTAAAACATTCTGTGAACACTGACTGCTACACTATGAAGCCTGCGACTCCATTCCCATGCACTCACACTTCAATGAGGTGGTGATGCTGCACCATGGCACATGGCATGGTTCATTTACAAAACCCTGTGTGTAACGTAAGACTGGACACACACACACACACACACACACACACACACACACACACACACACACACACACACACACACACACACACACACACAAGCACACACACACACACACAAGCGCACACACACACAGGGAGCCTCTGATGTGCTGTCCTCGTAAGTACATGAGAACGGACGGGTTGGCGACATGAGGACACATCTTCCAGACAGCCTGCTAAACTGTGGCTGACGGCTCTGTAGGGCTAATAGCAGCTACTCCTCCCACAATGGCTCCATGACCAGCTGGTGGGGGGCGATTGTGGGCCTCTCCCTTGTCCTATCTGTTTTAGCCACTGCAAGGCACCCTGCTCTGTGTGTGTGTGTGTGTGTGTGTGTGTGTGTGTGTGTGTCTCTGTTGGTGTGTGGGTGTGTTTTCATTAGTGTGTGTGTGGGTGTGTGTGTGTGTGTGTGTGTGTGTGTGTGTGTGTGTGTGTGTGTGTGTGTGTTCATAAGTGTGTGTGATCATACAGTGAGTGTGTGTGCGAGGTTGTGTGTGTGTGTGTTTGAGAGAGAGAGTTTTTACATGTGTGTAAGTGTTTAATCGTAAGTGAATGCTTGTTGTGTGTGTGTGTGTGTGTGTGTGTGTGTGTGTGTGTGCGTGGGGATGTGTGTTTGTGACAGAGATAGAGAGAGAAAGAGAGATTGTGTTTGTGTTCATCTTTGTGAGTGTGTTTATTTGTGTGTGTGCGTGTGTGTGTTTGTGTGTGTCCACAACCATGTGTGGGAAGACCGTGGTATCTGTTTTTAATGGATACATCATGGTTAAACCACAATCACATTTGCTATATCTCTAAACATAAAAGTTACATAATATTCACACTTTGGCAAAATGACAGAGCATAGCTTCCCACCAAACGTGAAGTTATGACTCCTACCCAATCTTACCTGCCTGGAAACGGAGGTTATATTGCATCAAATATAATAAGCAACACGTTTAAGCAACCAGCACCCTACCACATACATCAATATGTGAAATAAAATATTGTTATATGTTATAACAAATTTCATAGCTATAATTATATATATATGAATGGAATGTATAGAACATTAACTCATTGGTTGTCACAATCGTAGCACATCATTGTCATCCATTTGTTTAATCACAAGCATTCTATTTATGTCTGCCTGAATGTTGTTTAATCCCAGTGGCTGAGGTCTGTATGTGGACATCTATAGAGGTTGTGTAGGCCGGCCACCCCCTGCAGTCACTAGAGGCTTTTAAGCAGCTGCGTGCGTGACAGCCTTCTATGGAGGCCCACATCTTATGTAATACTCCTCCTCTCCCCTGTGCTCATCACCTTTCATCTCCTCTCTTCCTCTGCTCTCCCCTCCTTCTCTCCTCTCCTCTCCTCTCCTCTCATCACCTTTCCCCTCTCATCTCATCACCTTTCCCATCTCCTCATCCCTCCTCTCCTCTCCTCTAATCCTCTCCTCTCCTCTCCTCTCCTCATCCCTCCTCTCGACCTCTCCTCTGTATTTATGCTGATCCGATGTGTCACAACCCCACAGTGTTTTCTATCGAGCCAGCATTTTTCATAGTGTCAAGCAAATCCTCCCCTGTCTGGTTGAACTCGACAACCGATACGAGGGAGAAAAACAGTGCGATGGTTTAATGTTCAGCCCTGTTTTGGTTGGTCCTCTGTAAACATTGACTCACCCCGAGGACAGAGGAGTACTTCCTCTGTCCTCGGTGGGACAACACACACGTATTCCCTTTAATTGGCCGGGGTTGTGTGTTTGTTTTTGTATTTATTATCTATTATTGATTTTCCCTGAAGGTGTTATTTCAATTTATACCACAAGAAATAGTGTATCACAAATACATTAAAATGTGCTATCCCTATTTAATCTCGGGAAACAGAGGTCAGACGTTTCCAATATATACCCAAAACGAAAATACACAAAAAAGGGTTTGATTCTTATTTATCAAATAATTGTATAATTTGAACCAACTAGTTAATAGTATACAACAACCAATTAATATTGAACACAAACATGCAGGAATCTTTGATGGTTTAGTACCACGTGGTCCCTTGTAGTTGATGATGATGACGATGATAATGGGGATGATGGTGGTGATGAGGATGGTGATGATGATAAAGATGTCTTACCATGCATTCTCTCTGTTTCCTTCCTCCAGTCTTCATCTGCAGTTTCATGGTGGCAGCTCCCATCTTCGGTTACCTTGGCGACCGCTTTAACAGAAAGGTCATTCTGAGCTGTGGCATTTTCTTCTGGTCCATTGTGACGCTGTCCAGCTCCTTCATCAGCAAAGAGGTGACAGCACACACACACACACACACACACACACACACACACACACACACACACACACACACACACACACACACACTGCAGTGTACAAAATAGGCTTTGTATTAGAGTACTAATTCACTAACAGCTCTTTTGCCTCGGTTTGGTCTTTGAGACAGGAACTTGAATTTAGTATTCACCCAGAGGGACTGGTAATGCTGTTATAGGGACACGGCAGATATCAAGGCTGCAAAATGAAATGATGCACTTGTTAAACAAGACCACCCCATTTTACTTTGTTATGTGTCTCTTGCGTTCACTCACACTCAGGGTCTCCCCCTCTCCTCCTCGCTGACTCTCTCTATATTTCTCTCTCTGTCTCTCTCTCTGTCTCTCTCTCTCTCTCTCTCTCTCTCTCTCTCTCACTCACTCACTCACTCAATCAATCTCGCTGTCTCTCTCTCTTTCTCTCTCTCTCTCTCTCCCTCTCTCTCTCTCTCTCTCTCTCTTTCTCTCTCTCCCCCTCTCTCTCTCTCTCTCTCCCTCTATCTCTCTCTCTCTGTGTCTCTCTGTCTCTCTCTCTGTGTCTCTCTGTCTCTCTCTCCCCCTCTCTCTCTCTCTCTCTGTCTCTCTCTCTCTCTGTCTCTCTCTCTGTGTCTCTCTGTCCCCCCCCCCCCCCTCTCTCTCTCTCTCTGTGTCTCTCTGTCTCTCTCTCTCTCTCTCTCTGGCTATCAGCCAGTGCACTAATGAAGGCGTATACCACGGGGCCGTCCTGATGTTCCTGCATCAGAGGATTAGTGGTCTTTCGTGTAGAAGAGTTTGATATCTCCTATGGGCCTCGTGGATGGTGGGCGGGGCTTTTGTGAGCCTGTGGTTCATGAGTGTGTGTGTGTGCGTGTGTGTGTGTGTGTGTGTGCGTGTGTGTGTGTGTGTGTGTGTGTGTGTGTGTGTGTGTGTGTGTGTGTGTGTTTGTGCACCTGTACCAACCGGATGAACCAGTTCAAGCTTCACCGGAATCTAAACATACAGGAGATTGCAATAAACGACGATGGATTGACATTGGTCCAAGTGGACTGAAATAAGGAAGTGGGTTGAAGGGCCTCTCCCAGTCCCCTCAGAGCACACGGTCGGCACGCAGGGCCCAGGTGTCAGCCTGCCGGGCTGGCCCTCCACCCTGCGGCGCTGCTGTTGGAGGTGTGACAGCGCACTGACGAACCCCGGGTGGCTTCAGGTTCTCCACCTCCTCCACAGACCCTCCCCGCCCCCTCCAGTAAATAACCCAATTCGAAAAATAATAAGATGGAAGCTGTCACTTGACTGAGGAGCGTTTAAGCCGTCTCCGCCGTCGTGGAGCTAAGCTGACATCTGCTTCCTGACAGGGACAATTAAGGACACCCTCACTCTCTCTCTCTCTCTCTCTCTCTCTCTCTCTCTCAATCTCTCTCTCTCTCTCTCTCCCTCACCCTCACTGTCTCTCTCTCTTTCTCTCTCTCTCTCTCTCAATCTCTCTCTCTCTCTCTCTCTCTCTATCCCTCCCTCTCTCTTCTCTCACCGATTTTCTCTCCATTGCTCATTATCAATTCATCTCTCACCTATTGCTTGGTCTATTTATCCCTCTCGCTCCCCTCCTCTCTCTCTCTCTCTCTCTCTCTCTCACACACACACTCACTATCTCTCATGGTCACTTCATCTCTCTCCACTCACTCTGTCTGTATATCTCTCTCTCTCCTGACCTCTCTCTCTCTCTCTCTCTCCCTATCTCAATCTCCCTCCATCTCTCTTCCCTCTATCTCTGTCTCACTCTCTTTGCTCCCTCTCCCTCTATCTGACTTCTTCTCCCCCTCTCTCCCCCCCACGCCTCTCTCGGTCCCCCTCTCGCTGCCATCCTCCCTATCCCTGGTCTTTAACTCTACCCTTGAAGATATGACTCCAGGGTTCATGGTCCATTCAGACATCAGTGGATGCTTCTTATGTAAGGGCCTCTTATAGGCCTGTGACCATGGGACGTAGAGCATGATGAGTAATGAAATATGAACCACGCTTAGAACTGAGACTCTGGGCATTAGGATAGTGATGAATCAAATATGTTATTCAATGGGAAATTGTTGAATTAATAACCTAAAACTATTTTCCAAGAAAACCAATCAATATTTCATCAAAAATATCCTTCAATTTTGTCTGCATGAGAAGTTACGTCAAAGTATACAAAATGTTTGTTGTTATATAATGAAAAACTGCATCGCAACATTTTCTAAATTGAGTTGAAAATATAGTCAGGCTTGCGGCAATTTTTAAAGCATAATTTGGGTGCATAAACAGATTGTGCAAAATCAAATAGTGTTTGGGCAGAACCAAACACACACACACACTGCCAGTTTTACAATTCAAATGAATTTAGCCTGAAAGTTGAGAGATGTCTCCAGGACATATAATCACACTGGGCTAGACTAAGGAATGGTTAATAGCAGTTGAAATATAAGATATATTTACTACCAATGTGGTTCAGTAGGGTACTGACTGAGGGCACTGGGTGATATCACAGTGGGCTTAGAGCTGAGCCCTGTGGAACCCCACAGGTCATTTCTAATGTTGAAAGTGATGAATAGCCTGCTTTGATATCAATCAATAAAGAATCTACAGGCAGAGTGCTTAACCTGAAAGACTCTCAGCTCATGCTTCAGGCAGTCTATGGAAATTCCAGGATTTGCTGTTTTGAATGTCACATCAAAGTCAGAAAGAAAGGCAGTTCTGCATTGACTCGCACAGATTGGTCTTGGAATGGGGGAAGTAATGTTTACATACATATTTTATCAGGTAAAATGACACAAATTAAAGTTGTATTAAATAGATGCAGTTTAATTAAAGACTCTGAACCCACACATTATAGATACAATATATATATAAATTAATATAGCTATATTTTTTTCTATCTACCTCAGTTGGCACAGTTTGGTTTCTCAACCCTCCAAATTGCTTTTTCCAGTGTCTTAACCCCAAATGGCGCGTGCTAGGTAGTTAAACCCCTATTAGTGGATGTTAACTGGAATTCTCACCTGAGGCTGTGTATCATATCGTTGTCGCCACGATTACTACCACGTTACAAACACAGGGTCGATTTCTGCAACACATAAACCAACAAGATCCAGGTCCGGATTCTGTTTAATGAAGGTGTCACAGTAACAGATAAGCACAGTGATTTCAATATAGCAGTTTAAATCAGAACTCAACACCCGGAAGAGGAGAAATACAATTAAAGGACAGAGAGAGAGAGTATAGCCTAAATACTGTTCTGCTACTCCACATTTGTGTTTGTGTGTGTGTGTGTGGGGGGGGGGTGTATATGTTTGTATGTGTGTGGAGTTTGGTTGGCCTGCGTGTGGTAAGTGTGGTAGCAGGGCTGCTTGACAGCTGACAATGGTGGATGGCAGCTCAGGGCTAGTTGACCTAGCGCTACCCCGCTCCCAACAACTTTAATTAATCTCTTCTCATCGCTGCGACGCCCAGCACGGTACAACCTTGCCCCTCTCTCTCCCTCTCTCTCTCTCTCGCTCTCTCTCTCTCTCTCTCTCTCTCTCTCTCCCTCTCCTGCTCTCCTCCCCCCCTCTCTCTCTCTCACACACAAGCCCACAGATACACGTATATGCACACAAACAGACACACATGCACCAATCCATGCACACACAAACACTCAGATAGAAACAAATGCACCCACACAACTGCGCACGTACACACACACACACACACACACACACACACACACACGCAAAAACACACATAATCTACTCACACCTACTCACAGACTCACACTCACTTACTCACTCACTTAGCGAGTCGCCCCCCCACACACACACACACAGACACAAACACACACACACACACACACACACACACACACACACACACACACACACACACATACACAGCGGATTACAAGCTGGCCTCCTGTGGCTGCCCTCTATTAAACAATTAACAGAGGTCAAGGCATTTACACACTTTCTTTACAAAGCCTGCTGGGTGTTTACGGGACATGCCAGTTGGCATTGGTTGGTTAATCAACAAGATCTTCAACACAAAGAGTTATTTTTATAGTTTGTATTGTTAATATTAATAGTGCAGCGCCCCTTTCAAGAGTTCAAAACATTCCCATTTGGAGCAGAAAGAATGTTTGGCCTCCAGTATTGCTGCTCGCAGCTTTCTCAAGAACCGCTCCTCCAAACTACCTCCCCCCTGACACTGCACTACCCTGGGTCCTCAGAAACACACCCGCCAAGTGGGAAGCCCATCGGAGGAATGGTTGGCCGAGCAAAGCGAAGGACATACATTATACACATACAGGCAGACATACATGACATACATGCAGACATTGTACATACAAACATTACATAGAGACATACAGGCAGACATACATACATACATGCGGACAGACAGACATACATACATGCATACATATATATATATATAAATACAAACATACAGAGAACAAGACGTGAACATACAATACTATAATATGTTATTATTATATAAATCAAGACACACATTCGCCTCTTAAGAAACCACCTGATACTTACGTTGATTATAGTCATTTAAATCTTTTACCCTTAGAGGCTGTGTCTCTATTGCCCCCGGTAGTAAAATGTATGTATTTCTGGTCCAGTCATTTCCAGTTACAGAGCTCTTTAATCTGGGTTGCATAAGCCCTGTGACTGTGCGGTTTAAGGTATTCCCATGCCCTTGATTTCCTCGATGCTGTATAGTTGTGGTGGAAGCTAATATGATTCAGTGGATGAGACTTCTGCTGAGTAAGGGGGCTTTCCCGTAGACAAAAGCCTCTTAAGCGCAGATGAGTGGAGAAACCCTGGAAAACGTACATTTACGTTGCCTGAGCACAAAAAACTTAATACGATTATTAGTCAAGGGTTGAGTTGCCATTAATGTAGCATACTTTATTCCGGGCCGAGGCAATATAAGGACTTGTCTTTGCCTCTCTCTGTAAACAAGTACAATATAGGAGCGTATACATTGTTGACCCTGCTCTCTCTCTCTGCAGTACTACTGGCTCTTTGTGCTCTCCCGAGGCCTGGTGGGGATCGGGGAGTCCAGCTATTCGTCCATCTCGCCCACCATCATCGGAGACCTGTTCACCAACAACAGCCGAACCATGATGCTGTCTATCTTCTACCTGGCCATTCCCCTGGGGAGGTGAGTGGGAGACCCTGTAAACTCTGAACACGCTAGACCGGCCCGCTGCTGCTGATATCAACCACAGTCATGTTAGTTTCCAGGGCCATTTTTCACTATCTAGGGGCCCTAAAACACATACTTAATGGAGCCCTCCTGTCTCATGACATCAGACTTATCCAACCAAGAACCTTAAATATCCAAATAAATGCAATACCAAGGCTACTATATTAAGTGTGCCTTTGCAGTTGAAGCTAAAAAAGGAATTGAATTAGCCCTCTAATTATCTTCTAGTTCAAGCTAACGGCTTGGTGTCCGATAGTCCCCCCTGAGAAGAAAGCCATAGCTTTCCACTTGAAATCAAAAGTAAAATCAATAAGGATCGTTAAGGTTGAATCTGTGAGTTCCTCAACCCCAGGTACACATTTTAAATACAAAAGCCATTGATCTTCATTTCAATAAACTTCACACATCAGAAATCCTGAATTTGTCCCAGCTCGCCCAGCGTGGCCATTGTATGTTCCAAGCAGCCAGACAAAGAAGTGAGCGGTGACTGTGCAGAGAGCCAGTGGGAGCTTGCTGCTCAGAGAGCAAAGACAGTGCGAGCCCGAGTGGCAATAGAAAAGATCCAAAAGTGCCAGAACCCTTTCAGTTCAGTCAGACCGGCAAAGAGCCAGGGGAAAGGAGACAAAAGCAACGCTGACATCCCATTGTGGGCGTCATGTGTGCCGAAGCGCTGCTCAGTGCTACAAACCACACCCTCTGCAACCCTGAGGGATGGACGGACAGACAGGAGGACTGATGAAGAGACAGACTGATAGACAATTTATGAATTGAGGAGGAGGAGAAGGGGAGGATTCGTCCTCTGAAACACTGTAGGCCTACTGGGTCTAGTGGAAACGCTCGGAGCACAGTAGTCACCTTGGCAACAAAGTTACAATAGGAAGAAGGAGTAGGAAAGGAGTAGGGTCTCCGACATCCTACCGTACACCCCCCCCATCCCGGCCTTCCCCTTCAGCTTGTGTTCCCCCGATGTTGTGGCTGTTTCCAAGAAATGACGACCAGGGGAAGCGGATTCCCCAGTTCTCTAGCAACTCGACCGTGATCTTTAACCTTGACCTCTGACCCGAGTCCTGATGTCATGTTGAGCGTTTGAAGTGTTTTCCGTTCTTGAGTTCTATTGTTCATTTTGAACCGTGGACACTCCCTGTATGGGCTTAAAAGATGAGAGTCACTCAATGGAGATACTGTGTGGGGCAGATATACTGCTTTGGTGTTTGGTGTTAATTTAGGAGCTGTAATTGGCTTTGTGGAAGAACAACTTTTAGTTTTAAGTGTGTGCATGTGTGTTTGTGTGCTTGAGTGTGTGTATGTGTGTGTGTGTGTGTGTGTGTGTGTGTGTGTGTGTTTGTCTGTGCGTGTGTGTGTGTGTGTGTGTGCGTGTGTGTGTGTGTGCGTGTGTGTGCGTGTGTGCATGTGTGCGTGTGTGTGTGTGTGTGTGAGAGTGTGTGTGCGTGTTTCTATGTGCGTGCGTATGTGCGTGCATGTGTGCGTGCGTGCGTGTGTGTGTTTGTGTATGCGAGTAATCATCTATGTGTGTGAATGTATGTATGTGTGTGTAGAAGCGGTAGAGTGTGTAATGGCCCTTCAAGAGCTGTAGCTGATAAGAGAGTATTGAAAGGCCTTGTTAGCAGGGATAAACACCTTTGTATACACTGCTATTCTGATGGAGAGCAGCATAGCCTCGGGCTATCTATGCCTCCCAACAGGTTGCATACGCCTTTAAGAACCCAGCGACTGTATCATGGACAATGGCCAAATCAATTCTAATCTTCGACATCATTGATTCTGGCAGTTGACTGCATATTTGAGTCTATGGCTGCCGTTTGAGATATTTCCCACTCAAATGATTAGCTTTGCTATGCTTCTGTAACATAAAAAAAAAACTATTTTTTGTTGTTGTTTAATGTATGGAAGGAGTGTCCTGTAAAAGTTTACAAGACATGTTATCTAACGATGTTCTCCTTTTGTTTAATTGCGGCCTGGGCTACATCTTGGGGTGTTTTCTAACGAATGTATTGTCCTCCTTCTGTGTAAAAGCGGCCGTGGCTACATCCTGGGGTGTAATCTAACTGATGTTCTCCTTCTATGTAAAAGCGGCCTGGGCTACATCCTGGGGTGTAATCTAACTGATGTTCTCCTTCTGTGTAAAAGCGGCCTGGGCTACATCCTGGGGTGTAATCTAACTGATGTTCTCCTTCTGTGTAAAAGCGGCCTGGGCTACATCCTGGGGTGTAATCTAACTGATGTTCTCCTTCTGTGTAAAAGCGGCCGTGGCTACATCCTGGGGTGTAATCTAACTGATGTTCTCCTTCTGTGTAATAGCGGCCTGGGCTACATCCTGGGCTCTGGAGCTAAGGAGGCAGCTGGGGACTGGCACTGGGCGCTCAGGGTAAGATCTGCACCATCATACTCTTAGTCTTCATCTTATTCTTTATCATCTTTATCCTCATCTTCAATTTAACCCTAATCCGAATCTTCACTTGTGCCTTCATATTCATCTCTGTTTCTTACTTAATCTTCCTCCATCATCACCTTCATCATAATCCTCATCTGCCTCGTTACTCTCCTCTTCATTGGCGTCTGTGTCTATTTGTGTCTTCACCTTCGTTCTTCATCATCCACTTCCTCATCCAACAAATCTACGTCTTCATTATCGTTATCATCTTCGTTATCAGAGTCACACACACACACACTGTGAGGGCTGAAGCATGTCACAGGAAGGTCTAGGGTTCAAGGGGTCAAGGGGGTTAGACGGGTCACCAAGAGAACTAGGAGAAGTTGAGCAACAAGTTCCCACAGCCTTAGTTCAAGAACGTACTTCACCCTCTCTCTGAACCATATCGTATGATGAAATGGGCCCCCAGTGTTTGATCCAAAACAGCACATTGAGCTCTATATGTTGTTAAACTTTAATTCTCGCGGCAGGCTCCTGCCATTGATTAAGGTTCAGTTTTCTTTCAAACATCAAAAAGGCAGCTGTCTGACCGGCTGAAAACACATGAATCATTCATCTGTCTTTACCCCTCTCTGCGTCTCCGGGCTGCTCTCCGGAGAGGGGGGATCGATGTGGGTCTTATTGAGATAACAAGGAGCGCGTGCTTCCTGAAACCGGGTAGTGTGTCTCTGAGGGAACTCAGGTGTCTCCGTAATAAGGGGGTAAGGGGCCGTTCCTTAGAACCTGGCTCTTTCTGGTACAAAGAGTCACTTGTTGACTCCTATTCCCAGTGCTGCATACAGTGTTCCACAGGCCGGCGCTTCAGGTGCACTCAGCAGAAGACTGATGGCTGCCCTCTTGGGTCATTATTCAGGGGGAAAAGAATGTCTGAAATTCCCCCAGCCCAATTAGCTAGAACTAAAGAAAATCCGCCCTTTACCGGTTTTCCAGCGGTCCACGTTGGCCCACATATTTTTCCTCAATAGCATACTGTATGCTTAAATTAGAAGCGTAAATCAGTACATACAGTGGCAAGGCTTATTTATATTGCCGTAGCGCCGTTTCAACCTGAAACCCTTTGGTTTAGTGGTAGAGCTCAGAGAGCCCTCTAGAAACCAGAGCGCTGGTGTAACTTCCACCGTCTTTATGAGAAGCAGCTCGGCTTAATCTGTTGAGAACCTCGCTGTGCAGAAGGCTTTTATAAAGGTAGAACTGAGCCTCCTGATTAGTGGCAGGATGGTGTCATGGCTAGTGTGGGACTCCTGGCCCAAAGGTAAAGGGCTCGATCCCCTGTGTGCACAGTGTACCCTGCATTTATATGTTTATACAAAACATATGAATGTTTGCATTAAGGGTTAATATGCCGTAACCTTTAATATGCCCCACCCCCTGTGTGTGCTAATGATTCAACGGTACCAGAAAAAACCTGGGCCATGCACATTTTTCCGTCAAAAACAACCCCTTCCAGTCAGATATGCTCCGGGATGTGACACCCTGTTCGGTCCAGAAGAACAGGAAGCCCATTTCTCCTTGTTTTGGTGGAGCGCTCAAGGAAAAACAAGCAAGCTTACGGTCACTTTGTTCCGAAAGCGGTCACAATGGCATTCCAATAAAACAATCAGCAAGAGCACAGGGCCAGATTAATCACCGGTGTGGCATGCAGAGGAAGACCTAAACACACACACAATCACACACACACACACACACACAAATGTAGATGGCACACATACATGCACATGCTGAGACATGAAAGGTTGCATTAGCAGCCATATCCTGTGCCGGGGAAAAGACAAACTTATCGTAAACGTTGGCGCTCTTGCTGGTTCTGCCTGTTGGTGCGGATGTGGGGGCCGGGGTCTGAGGGGTAGGGGAGAGGGAGTCCACACAGGAAATAGACAGAGGGACCTCGCTTCATCTCTGTGCTCTGTAGAAGGGAACTGGGTCCAACCACAACCTTTAAACGCAGTCCCTATAATGTTATAGCTGGAGGTGAAAAAATGATGTGCTGCACCTGCAAAAAAAAAAACGTAATCAAAACGGTATATTAGTGTTTTCATAGAGATGAGTTCACGTTATCTTTTCTATGAACTGTCCATTTCACAAATAAAATCAAATGAACTCAGGCGGCTGTAAGGAAGCAAGCAGTAGGTACAATGGAGGGAGGGGAGATTGCTGTGGACTTTATTGTATTTACTGCATGCCGGGAGCGTCTTATTATGATCCACACGGCCCTGCGAATTAGAAGAGACTACCGAGGACAGGGAGGATATTATATATCATCTAATAGGGATCATTCTCTGGTAAACCCCCCCACACACACACACACACACACACACACACACACACACACACACACACACACACACACACACACACACACACAGATGTGTGCAAACATGCTGCAGCTTGAACAAAAGGTGGTAGAGGACCATATTTTTTTTTTCCTTTTGTGAACTCTCACAACGAATGACTTCACAAACAGCTTCGCAAAACCCAAACACACACATGGAAAACGAATCAAATCCTTTGTTTCTGCTTCTGTGTTTAAGTGTTTCATGTTGATGCCATCTTAGGCTCTCTAGAGGGACAGAGATCTCTCTCTCTCTCTGTTTCTATCTCTCATTATCACCCACACACACACACACACATACACACACACACACACACACACATACACACACACACACACACACGCACACATCCATGCTTATCTCCTTGCTCCTTATACATTGTACACAGGCCTTTACACACGCTATCGCCCTTCACATTCAAAATTGTTCTGAGTTCGGAAAATGAAATGAGCTACATCGGCGAAAAAAAAACACTAACACAGCTACCTCCTAAACAACAATCAAAAATTGCAGTAGCTACAAAAAAAAAAGAAAGTGCATCATGATGACCTCATTAAAAAAACTGAAACCCCAAAGAACTATTCAAACTATTGGACAGAGCAGAGAGCGGCTAAGGGCACTTGAACAACAAAATAGCTGTAGGCATCTGAACCCGAGGTAAGCAGGGTTAACATTACTTCTGTTTGTGTATTTCTGTGTAGGTGTCCCCCCTGCTGGGCATCACGGCAGGGGCTCTGATCCTGCTCTTTGTCCCGGAGCCCAAGAGAGGCAGCGCCGACCAGGGCGGCCGCGCCAACACCCGCTCATCCTGGTGCTGCGACATGAAGGCCCTGGCCAAGAAGTAAGAGATCCTCGCTGTGGAATACTGCTACCCTCGCTGTAGGCTACTGCTAACCTCGCTGTAGGATACTGCTACACACTGTAGGATACTGCTACCCTCGCTGTAGGCTACTGCTAACCTCGCTGTAGGATACTGCTACACACTGTAGGATACTGCTACACACTGTAGGATACTGCTACACACGCTGTAGGCTACTGCTAACCTCGCTGTAGGATACTGCTACACACTGTAGGATACTGCTACCTTCGCTGTAGGATACTGCTACACAAGCTGTAGGATACTGCTACACACACTGTAGGCTACTGCTACACACTGTAGGATACTGCTACACACGCTGTAGGATACTGCTAACCTCGCTGTAGGATACTGCTACACACTGTAGGATACTGCTACACACGCTGTAGGCTACTGCTAACCTCGCTGTAGGATACTGCTACACACGCTGTAGGATACTGCTACACACTGTAGGATACTGCTACCCTCGCTGTAGGATACTGCTAACCCCGCTGTAGGATACTGCTACACGCTGTAGGATACTGCTAACCTCGCTGTAGGATACTGCTACACACGCTGTAGGCTACTGCTACACACGCTGTAGGATACTGCTACACACTGTAGGATACTGTTATACACTGTAGGATACTGCTACACACACTGTAGGATACTGCTAACCTCGCTGTAGGATACTGCTACACACTGTAGGATACTGCTACACACGCTGTAGGCTACTGCTACACACGCTGTAGGATACTGCTACACACGCTGTAGGATACTGCTACACACTGTAGGATACTGCTACACACGCTGTAGGCTACTGCTACACACGCTGTAGGATACTGCTTAACAAACCGTTGGATACTGTTATACGCTGTGGGATACTGCTACACACGGTGTAGGATACTGCAACACACACTGTAGGCTATTGCTACACATGGTGCCTGTAGGATACTGCAACACACACTGCAGGCTACTGCTACACATGGTGCCTGTAGGATACTGCAGCACACACTGCAGGCTACTGCTGCACACGCTGTAGGCTGCTGATAACCATACTGAAGGATACTGCTAATCTCACTGTGGGATACTGCTGCACACGCTGTAGGCTGCTGCTAACCTCACTGTAGGATACTGCTACACACTGAAGGATACTGCTAACACACTGTAGAATACTGGTGAACACAGTGTAGAATACTACACACCTTAGGATACTCCTAAACACACAGGGAAAGAGAGCGAGAGAGCGAGACAAAGACAGAGAGCGCAAGAGAGAGAGAGAGAGTGAACAAAAGCCAGAGATTTGACAGGAGCTTAGCAAATGTTTATGATTGCAACACAATTTTTTCTTTTGCATGGCAAGATAAGCATCCATTGTGTCTAATTTGTTTTTATTGTGTGTATATGTGTATGTATGGATGAACATGTGTGTGTTTGTGTATATGTGTATGCATGGATGAACGTGTGTGTGTGTGTGTGTGTGTGTGTGTGTGTGTGTGTGTGTGTGTGTGTGTGTGTGTGTGTGTGTGTGTTCGTGTGTCCTCTCTCGTCCCGCCCAGCCGGAGCTACGTGTGCTCGTCTCTGGCCTCGGCGGCCGTCTCCTTCGCCACCGGGGCGTTCGGCATGTGGATCCCTTTGTACCTGTACCGCGCCCAGGTGGTCCAGAAGTCCGCCGAGGTCTGCACTAAAGAAATATGCAGCAGCAAAGACAGGTGGGACAACCGCCGCTAATCCCCCGCCGGCATCTGAAAGCCACCACTGGTTTGGAGAGGCTTTGAGAAGGCGAGGCCGCATCAGCGCTCCGTGTAGTTTACTGAAAGTTGGAGTCATTTGAAGCATTGAAACCGGTTCAGCCGTTCGGCTTACTGGTATTAGCTTGAAGGGTAACATTCAATCTCAAAGGGCTTTTGTGTGTTATTGTGTAGCGCGTTTCGTGTGCGTCTGAGATACCCTGCGCCCTGGCTGCATAGCGTATATAAACAAGAGCGCTCACGGCTTTGTATCTTAGCAGATGCTTTTATCCGAAGCCACTTAACCGTGAATTCAGATACGTATTCTGGAGGAGCTGGGGTCTTCCTGCTCATGGATGCCTACAGGTGCTCTGTACACACTTGGCATCGAACCCAGTGCCTTTGGGCTGGTAATCAAACCCCCTAGCCCAAGGAAGAGATTGCCTCATGTCTTCCTCATATCCGTCTCTATCCTACAAGAGACGTTACTTATTATGTTGAGCCAAAGCTGGATATTAATGTTGCAATAGGTAATATTCAAGAGCTATAATTTGAGTGTAATTTGTGAGGCCACAGCCATCCGTCAGCTATAAGTGAGTAAAATGCTCTGTGACAATATCTGTTCTGGTTGAATGCACCCCGGCCTCAGTATGAGACGATTTACATTTTATACTGCTGATTAGTTTGGATATTCCATCTTGCCTTGTCAATCACATGCATGCACACACACACGCACGCACGCACGCACGCACACACACACGCACACACACACACACACAGACAGACAGACAGACAGACAGACAGACAGACAGACAGACACACAGACACACACACAGACACACACACACACTCTCAAATCCTACCATCTGCAGCTTTAAGGTAATGTGTAGTTACTTCTTCTCCAGCCTGATCTTTGGCGCCATCACCGTGGTGACGGGGCTGCTGGGCGTGGCCATCGGCCTGGCGGCCACGCGCCTCTGCCGGCAGCGCACGGAGCGAGCGGACCCCCTGGTGTGTGCCGTCAGCATGCTGGGCTCGGCCATCTTCATCTGCCTCATCTTCGTGGTGGCCAAAAAGAGCATCGTGGGGGCTTACGTGAGTACTCCGGCGGCCATTCTCCTTGTTCCGTTAGGACCTCAGTGGCCCGAGGATCACCGCATTATGATTGGCAGAAGTTTTTTTTTATTTTATTTAACCTGTATTTATTCAGGGAAGGCCATTGAGGCTCTTTTTTAATGACGCTCTGATAACAACATACAAAAAAAAACAACCAACAACATTTCAATACATATAAATAATACAGTACAATGGGACAATTAAGAAAGCTATTTAAAACGCGAGCAATCCTTATTTAATGCGACTTAACTGCCCCCTCGAACTTCTTAATTGAGACCAATCTCCATTTAAAAAGTTATTATGGATTGAACATGATTCGTATCCAATCCTTATTAACTTTTATTGAACAGCCAATCGCCAAACCTCATTCGTATTATATGAATGAGGTTTGGCGATTGGCTGTTGCAAGGCGGCCATTCCTGCCCTCGACGTGCCAGATATGGGTTGTTTCCACACACGGTTGCAAAAATGGGTTTCTTGTCAGGCGAAGGGCCTCGACAAACACAGAGAGGAGAGTGCAGAGGTCATGACCTGAACATGTTAGCTACTTTTGCATAGCCCCCTGTTGGGAATATGTATGAGTCACATGCACGCAAACAAACACACACACACACACAATTGGATTCTCCACATGGGTATGGGATTGAAACGTTTAGTTGTGTACTTAATAGAAGGAGGGTCCATTAAAGTCTCAGTAGGCCAAGGTTAGTGCTCGCCACAGGAGTTGTTTGTTTGATGAGTTGGGGCAAGTTGCCCTCGTTAACTTCTACTCATGCAGGCATACACATATGCACACACACACACACACACAAACACAAACACACACACACGCACACACACACCCCTTGTTGATGCCATGTCAACTCGGGGCCGGTGTCATGAAGGACGTGTCAAAAGGACATTTGGCGGGAGACGAAAGCGTGTGCGTGTCAAACCTCCATGGAAAGAAGGAAAGGGAGCCACAGGAACTAGGGCTGTGCTGAAACAATGCACTGTGACATTTGGAACGCGGCCGGGCATATATCTCACACTACTATCACAGACAACAGTGGGGGGAACTGATTCTGACTGACCTGCGCGCCCCTCTGCCCCCCCCCTTTAATATGATGGCCGAGGTTGGAATTCTGGAAAATATTTCCGGTGTTTCTTGTGTATGACTGAGTTTAACAAACACTTACAACCTTCCTGTACATGAGGTGAGGCCATGGCTGCCTACCAGTCTAGCCAAATACATCACTTAGAGGATTCTGCCCGGTAACCACAACAGGGCTGTGTATACAACCCGATGGGTGAGGAATTAATACCTTGCTTCATTTAACTCCAACCTGCCACATCCCCTTCCCTTTACATGGGAAAGAGCATGCAGCTAAGAATATACTGTTTTTAGTGGCATGGTGACGTGACATATTTTGAATCAATCCCGTCCATAGCAACGACCTATTTCTAAATGGGCGACAGAAACGCTGCCGGAATACGGTGGTGGATTGTGGGAACGCTAGATGAGAGCGCTTTAGAGGTGGAGCCGGTTCCACATCCAATGAACACGCCCGGGGCCACAAAGACAACATGTGATTGGCTAATTAGAGCTGTTGTGAACTGAGACAATAGAAGCGTGACAAAGTAGGCCCTTTGACGCTTCAAGTCTTTTCTTAACACTCGGTTGGTTGACAATCCTTTTCTGCACAGCAGCAGAGCTATTGTTGTGACATGAGGGACTTCATAAAAATAAGAAAGCACCGTGTCATTTTAATTAGTGCCTGAGTATTTATACCCTACCACCATCAGCCCCGACCAGGATTCAGTTATGATGACATTCAGATTGAGCACCGCAACTATTTATAAACGCGATGATATCTGCTAATATTGTTTTTATAGCCAAGTCGCTGCACTGTTTTTACACCTGAGAGGCTGCTCAGAGGCGATCCTTTATGGTATGTTAACCACATTTGGTCATTTGGTTGATGATGCTTCAGATGTAATTCCCCACATCTAACTCTTTTTAGCGAGTTCTGGGAACAGCTTCGCCCAAAGTGAAAACACATCACATTGCGTACAAGAATCACTTAATAAACCCGCCGTACCTCGTAGCGCGCTAACACATGGCATCGCCTCACCCGCTATACCTCCTTGAGAAGTTCCCACTTCCCTGGTGATTCCTACACCTGCTGACACTACACATTACATACAGTATTACATCGTGGGGTGGCTTGTAATGGGAATCGAGATCAAGATCAAGACGTGTTAAATTAGACATGTGTGACGTGTAAGCGCAACGCCACACCGCTCCAGGGTGGTACGAAGCGGGTCTGGTCGCTCTGAATCCTCTGCAGCTGTTCCCCCCACCCCTCCGTGCTAATGCTAAGCTAATCTGCAGCGACCCAAACCTTTCTTCTTCTGGCTATGGGAGTGCGGAGCAGTCGGCTGCTTCATGGCGATTGGCTCAGGGATTATAGATTCTCGATTTTCTCACCCTCTCTCTCTCTTTCTCTCTCTCCCACTCTTTCTCTCCCACTATCTCCATCTTATTCAGTTTTTTTCTATCTCGAACACTCACTTTGCGTCTTTCTCTCCCTCTCTCCCTGTCCCACTCTTGCTCCCTTACCCACTCTCTCTCTCGCTCCCTTACCACCTATCTCTCTCTCCCACTCTCTATTTCTCTCCTTTTCTCCCTCTCTTTCTCTCCCGCTTGACTTTTCTCTCTTTTCCACCCTCTGTCAAACTCTCACAATCTCTCTCTATCTCTGGGTATCTCTCGCTCCCTCTCTATCCCCCGATCCGTCTCTCTCTGTCTCTCTCTCACCTTGCCTGCCCTATAGGTTTGGCAGGCAGGTTTTAAAGGTTATTTCCCAGCATAGAAAACACACGTTGGCCAGCAGGGATAAAGCGTGCCCGTCCCGATCAGGCTCTGCAGAAACATGAGACCATCCCAGAGCCCCTTAAACTCTCCTTGGCCTGTTCATGAAGGCAGTCAAAGCACCAAACCGGCTGTTAAGCGATTTTCTACCAGCCACAAAGTACTTTTAAGGCGCTCAGATGTTAAAAGCTTGAGTGTTTAAGGACCCTTCTTTGTTACGTGATATTTGTATTAAATGTAGAGTGCTTCCATTTTAAAAAAAACGTCCGACGTCCATTCATGGGAACGGTGAAAGCTCAGGGAATCATTGTAAGGTGATTCAAACAGAGCAACCGGTTGAATGCTTCCTAGCGTTTTACTACGTACGATTCTGAAGACTTGTAAAGGACTTCCCTTTTCTGATCTGTTGAGCTGCTCCTCAGCTCTCTGTTCTAGACAAACATTTCCCTGGGACTAAAATAAAGGCACATAGATTGAGGAATAATTGGGCTCCGGGTATAATAACATGTTTTCAAACCAAGGCAACCAAAGGCTCCCTTTGCCTTTTTGTTTTTTTTTTCAAACAAATTTCCACAGACGTTTGGACCATCTGCGGTGCGACGGTCCTCACTGTGTTCCCGCGCCACCGAACGTGGTGACCAACATCCCCACGTCTAATGAGTCCGAAAATACATCACATAATGATCTCTCTCTTTCTCCCTTTCTAGGTGTGTATCTTCATAGGGGAAACGCTGCTGTTCCTCAACTGGGCCATCACGGCGGACATTTTGATGGTAAGCACGCCAACGCCAAGCCTTGGCTCGTCCCACCTAGCCACTGGAACGTGTCACTGTAACGCGCGGTTAACACACCGTCACGTATGACGCAACCTCTGATTTAAGCCCTGCAAACGTGTGAGCGAGAGCGTGTGTTGGTGCTTTGTGTGTGGGTTTTTCTTTTGGCCGTTTTTTCGGGGTGGAGTGTGCAATTTGCTCCTTTGACCGAGCTTAATGCATTGGTACAGAATTTGACCTTTTGAGGTTACAAAAAACAACAACAAAAGATGTAGAGGAAAACAAAACATTAAAATGAGAGAGAGAGAGAGAGAGAGAGAGAGAGGGGGAGAGAGAGAGGGGGAGAGAGAAAGAGGGGAGTGCAGGAGATAGAGAAAGTGAAAGAGCAGATAGAGCGAGTCTTTGAGGAAAGAGAGAAAGAAAGGGGGAGGAGATAGAGTGAAAGGGATGTAGGAAGGAAAGTGGGATGGACGGAGAGAGAGCGAGAGAGAGATATACAGCTCGGTTCTTGCGTGACGTGAGCGGATCGGGCCTTCCTGTAGCGTAAAATCTGCGACCGACCAGCAGCTATCTGCCAGTTCGCAGAAGTAGTTAGGAGTCTGTGGTGAGTGTGTGTGTGTTAGAGACAAGGACAGACCGCAGTACCCAGAATGCCGCTGCAATGAAGTGGATTAAATATACCAAGCTTCCCGGAGGAGACTCCCAAAGTGTATTTTTTCTTTTTCAATTGTACATTCCTTCTTCCACTTTCCACCCTTTGCACGACATCCCTTCATCTAAACCCCTCTCTCCCTCTGTGTCTCTCTCTCGCGGCCCAGTTTGTGGTGATCCCGACGCGGAGGGCTACAGCCGTCGCCTTCCAGAGCTTCACCTCCCACCTGCTTGGCGACGCGGGCAGCCCCTACCTCATCGGCCTGGTGAGACTCCCCCCCTGACCCCCCTTCACCGCACCTCATCAGCAATGCTGAGTCCGGACACTTTCACTGACTTCGTCTGACGTCATCAGTTGTTTACTACAAAGCGCTTTAGTTACAGAGAACAATTGTGTAGATAGCATATATTTTATACTATATTATAAATATAGCCAATGTTGGTTATTAATGCAGGGGGAGTTCTGTTTACAACCCTGTTGATGAGAATAGTAGTACAGAGATGGATGAATGGAGTCAAAGAGATGTTGCCCTCTTCCTGTTGGTGTTTTATGAATGAAAATAGACATCGGAGGAGAGTGTCCCAGTTTTTGAAAGTGTATGCTTGGGTGTACATATTCTGTGCGCGTGCGCTTGTGTGTGCATGCAAGCATACGTGTGTGTCTCTGTGTCTGTGTGTGTGCTTGTTTTTGCGTGCATGTGTGTGAATTTTTGTGTTTGTGTGTGTGCGTGCGTGTGTGTGCGTTCGTGCGTGCGTGTGTTTGTGTGTGTGTGTGTGTGTGTATATATAGTGGCGTGGGTGGAAGCCTTAAGTGTTCTCAGCCCTAGAAGTCTGTGGGTTTGGAATCTGTCTATAGGGACCAACACAGCCTGAAACACAGATTCAAAAAATGTTTCCTGGTGAGCACTCTGTCAAGGTCATCTGCATCTTCAGAGGCTTTTCCACTAGCCTCTCATACAGTGCATACCCTAGCAACCGCACACATAACCGCCCACCTCAACCTCCAGCCCATCCCTAAACAATAGCTGTTGTTTCAGCAACCATGTCTGATTAATGGACCTCAGTGAGCCCTGGGGAGACAGTAGAGTCTGGTTATGGTTCAGACTTCATCATCATCATCATCATCATCATCATCATCATCATCTACCAGGACACCCATTCCTGTTAACCAATCTGGGAGAACATTCTACAAAAGTTGAAAAGTAAATTTTCCGTTTAACCTTTGGGACAGACCTCCAGTATTGGTTTTCCTATGTGGTTGTAAAAATTGTAAAATCGAAAACAAACCCTGTCAAACATCCACGAACAGGGCGCAGAGTGCGTCCTTGTTTGAAATCGTAGGCCTGGGGAGGTCTCAGGCGGTCGCATGTGTTTTGCGGTGTGTTTGATCACCTTCCTGCTGGCCCGTCGCCAAGGTCCAGCGTGACAGAGTAGGAAATGGAAGAGACCCCCATGGAACGAGGGACTGCGTTGGTCTGCGATGAGGGCCCAAGGCTGTCGTGTCCCTGCAGAACCGGCTCCTGTGTTTTTGTTTTGCGGTCGTGTCCTCTTAAGGTCTGCTCTGCCCTGTTCGTACCTCAGCACTCCACTGTAAGACCCAACTCAAGCCAGAAAGAGGTGTGCGGCATTGAATAAACCACCACCATTGTTACTTCCCGGTGATCAGAACAGTGAACAGTAAAGAGGATATGCATTTCCTCCCACTATTCCTCCAAACGATTTGTGTAAAGCGCCCGCCTGTCCGCGACCGTGTCAGAATTACGCACATGGCATGCACCCTCGAAGGCAGGATGTACCCGTCCCCTCCCGGTCTCTGTCTGGTCTCTTACCGGTGCCTCTGGTCTCGGCGAGGTCTGAGTGACACATTGGAGGAATGTGCTTGCTTTTGGTTCACAGGCCCCAGATGCCCAAGAGCCCAGAATGCAGCATTTTTCAGCGTCCTCCTCTGAACCGCAGCTCCCCCTGATGCGGTTTAGCGGGGCGGTGCGACGCTGCTCGCCTTGACGCACACGGCCCGCGCTAGGAAAACAAACCCACTGAGCCAAAGGAGTGTTTCTTAGAAGGAGAAGATGCGACCGGAGAAGGCTTTGAGCCATTTTCACACGACCGCATACACAAGAGATGCCCCCAAGTGACCATTATGCGAGACACTAAGTATAGTATTTAAGACACTGAGGATAAAATAAGGAAAACCAAGGATCACAAGCATATCAATTCTGGTCAGCAATCTCAGCCTTCAGTCTTCCTTCAGTGTGTGTGTGTGTCTCTGTGTGTGTGTGTATGTGTGTGCGTGTTTGTGCATGCATGCCTGTGTGTGTATGTTTTTATGTGTGTGTGTGTGTGTATGTGTGTGCATGCATGACTGCGTGTGTGTTTGTGTGTGTGTGTGTGTGTGTGTGTGTGTGTGTGTGTGTGTGTGTGTGTGGATGGCCTGAGGCTGAGTGGGTGGCCGCGGATTGCCGGTAACAATCTGCCATGCAATCTCCCATTAAAAGCCTGCTAGCGTAGCCTGCTAGCGTAGTCTGCCAGCGTAGCGATCAGACATGCAGAAGCACAGGGTAAGTTTAGCTAGCATGCTCGCTCAGCACAATCTGAAGCTCGGTTTAAACCGCAGCGGGTGCCCTGTGACACACACATACACCTGACCAAGAGAGCAGGGCCAAGCAGGCTTAGCCCACACACGCAATGACACACTTACACTTGTATACAAACATGGACACACACACACACACTCATACAAACAAACTCTCTCTGACACACACACACACACACACACACACACACACACACACACACACACACACATATACACACGCACAAATATAGCAAGTGACCTTCTACTTTAATTCCACTCTTCTCTCTCTTTCTCTCTCTTTCCCTATCTCTCTCTAATATCTCTCTCTCTTTCTGTTTCTCTCAAACACATTGTCATTCTGTCCTGCGTTTTCTCACCCTTTATTTATCCCTTGCTCTCTCTCTCTCTCTCCCCCTCTCTCCCCCTCTTTCACACACTCACTCACCCACACACGCACGCACAAACATACACACACACACACAGATAGAAAGACACACACATCCTCACTGTGTCCTGTCAGCATTTCTGAAGTACTTGCTGTCCGTGGAGAGACTCATTCTGCTGATGTTTCATCAGTCAATCAATCCTTGAGCTTGCGTGAGCACAATCCCACACACCCACACGCACACACACGCAGAGGAAAGCCTCTTCATGCCTACTGAACACAACCACAACGACCTCTCTCCTCATGATGCAATGATCAGCTCTCTCTAGTGAGGGGGTATACACTGATGAACAGAAACAGTGCTCCACCGGTGTGTAGAGAGGGAGTGATTTATCGATGTTTAAAGACAGTGATATATACATGTATGGAGAAAGTCAGTGGCGTATAGAGAGAGAGCGCCATAGTCCTCACTGCACTCCTACCGGCCTTCTGCTGCTGCTTCAGTGCCATGGCTGAAGATAGGAATTTGTGCAAACGTTGAATGCATTCATCCGCCTTACCCTCCATCCCTCCTTCAATCTATCTAACCACCCTCCCACCCACCCATCCAATCCCCCACCCTCTCAACCATCCACATATGGTGGCCTTGTATGCAAAGCACATTTTGTTGGTGATACTGATCCACAAAAATTCCTTCAAAGCCAAATGCTATGTTCATCACTCTATTTTTAAAGATGAGACAGAAGGTAATGATTTTGTCTTTTTATCTCCTTCTATGTGTATGTGTGTGGTTGTGTGTGTCTGTGTGTGTGTGTGTGTGTGTGTGTGTGTGTGTGTGTGTGTGTGTGTGTCCGCGCGTGTGTGTGTGGGTGTGCAGATTTCCGACGCCCTCCAGCAGAGCTACGCCACCTCGGTGCTGTGGCAGTTCCTCAGCCTGGGTTATGCCCTGATGCTGTGCCCCTTCGTCATCGTGCTGGGGGGGATGTTCTTCCTGGCCACCGCCCTCTTCTTCCTGGACGACCGGGAGAAGGCTGAGAAACAGTGAGTGACGTACACACACGCCGTCGTTGTGATGTATTCCTTCCCCCTATTCATGGTCATTACATTTACATTGAGGGCATTTAGCAGACGCTTTTATCCAAGCGACTTACAATGAGTACATATGTCAGAAGAAGGAGAAACAATATATGGCTGTGGGAACAGTAAGGATGTTCATAGAACCAAGTGCCAAGCACTAACAATTGCTAGGTCAACCCATTACCCTTATATAACAAAGATAGCTAGAATAAGATGCTAAGATGCTAACTATTTTTCATTACGCCATGACTACCAACTCCTCTCTATACTCAAACCGCCACTTCCCTTCCTCTTTTGCTATCTTATCAGCCTGAAGTATCCCATTTATTTTGTGTAGATAATAATGTATGATCAACCTTTGATTTAGCCAGAGAAGCTCAACTGAGTTCAAGGACAGTCTTTTAATGAATACATGAGACAATATGGCACAGAAAAACCCCACAGTATGGATAACGATGTACAGTAGAAAATGTATTTAGAGTAGGTATTATTCAATAAGCCGAATTAGGAATTTAATGATTACACAGCAGGGAAATACCAACAATAAAATAAAAATATGTCAAATAAATTGAATGTAAATTATGATACCAAACTAATTATATTTCACAGTTGCAACATCATTAATGTTCTGGGCATCACTGAGAGGCAAGATGCTGGGGTACCGGGTCTCAAGAGCAACAAGCCCTGCGGCTCCTCTCGTCATTGAATCTCAGAGTCACTGCATATGGCATAAGACTCAGTAGCACTCAAGGCTCCCCTGACGCCCGCCCTGGCCAGACCGAGGAAGACCCCTGAAGCTGAAATAAAGTCCAGAGTCAGCATTCTTGTGCTCGGGCACCAGCTGTCTCCAGCTCTTCCGGCACCATCCCACATCGATGTATTAGAGGACGAGCGTGTGACGGCATATCCTTCCCTCTCCATATCCCTGCGTTCATGTCCCCTGCCTGAACACAGACCTATCGAGCGCAAGAGGCTAACAAGGACCTTAAAAGGTTAAGACAAACACCACTCATCCTCTCTGGAACATGGTGGCTGTTTTTTTTTTCATTTTTATCATGTTGACTGACTTGTGGGGTCTTTGGGAAATGACTTCCTTCCTGTTGAAAAGGAAGTCATTTTGAAAGGGGGGACATTTTTAGGCAGGGTGGTGGTTTGTTGGGAGATGCGTTTATCAGTCTAGTTTTTCCCCATGTGATGGAACCACAGTCCATGCCACAGAAGTCTTAAGCAGAACCCGAGCATTCCAGTGTGCTTACACGTCTTTTTAGTGGTGAGGGTTGTGTCAAAAACATATGAACTCCATACGGTTGTTCAAATCCCAAAATGAAGGGGTTCTATGAAAATCAACTCCCCTACATACTGTGTACTATTCTGGTTGGCGACTACCGCCCTCCAATCAGGTATCTCAAAACAGGGCTGTAATACGGAGGATAAAACACAGAACCTAGGAGTGGTCATTGGGGAAGCCATCCTGTTCCCACCGGTTGTTGGTATCGAGCCAAGAAAATAGGAAAAGAAAAGCAGAACAATGAGAAGAAAAGAGAAACAGTTTGGAGGGCTGCCTGCGTGCCAGTGGAAGATAGTGCGCTGTGGTTATGGTATGTGGTATGAATTAGCCCACCACATTATTGGCCCCAGTGTACATTCTATATCTGACCGCCATCTTAACTCACATCCTACACAGTGGAATGCTCACATACCAGCAGATTTAGTGAAGGGGAAGGGATACAGAAAGCGCAGGGCTCATTTTTTAGATTAGGAGCAGAAGTCGTGCATCAAAGCGTGAGTGAAAGTGATCACGTTGTCCCGGTTTTGGCGGTTTTGAGTCGAACTTGGAGTATTGGTTTTACGGGAGAATGGAAATGCCTCTCTCCGCCCGCTTTACAATTATGATACAAGTTTGTTTGGGACAAACTGCTTCTACAGTTTTATATTTTATTATGTAAAGGATCTATTAATAAAAGAACTTTCCCTCAAACATTTACCGTTTAATGATGCATAATTAAGTACAATTCCAAAAAAAGATTGATGATTTGTTTACGCAGGGCATGTTTCCTAAAAATCTGCCAACTGTTGAATCACACGCACACTTCTCAGAGTCTTCCATTATTAATTCATCACATGCTACGTTGTACCACGAAACACTCTGATTTAGGAGGCAAGCGTACCACTTTGAAGCCGCATCCTAAAAGGAGCGAGAGATCCTAACAGTAGCGGAGCTTGTGCGTGGAGCCGGCTTCAAACGGCCGTGCCTCAGCGACCGCGAGAGATGACAACAGCAAACACGAACGCGGCGGGCACGAACGCGCCGGGGTTCTTCCGCGGATGGGATATTTATAGCATCCCCTTCACACTCCAATGCCTCCCGATTTATACAATTTCCTCTGACTTGACGAATACAGAGGCAGTCTTGAGCGGTTTGACTCTATTTGTGCACGGGGAGCAGAGTGGAATGGGTTACTCACTGGAGCGCGCTCCTCACCCCGCCGCCGGCGCCCGACGCTGCGTGTTCTGTTTGAGCGGTCCTTCTTTATTTTGAGGGGGGGGGGGGGGGGGGAGGGGGGGGTGGAGGGCAGGGGGTTGGAGGGGGTGGAGGGCTGGGGGGAGGGAAAAGTGGCTTGGGTGAGTGGTTCGGGGAAAATGTAACCCAATGTATGCGTGCGCATTTGACACATGTTTTGCTCGGACACACACAGTCAAACACACAAAGTCAAACACACACACACACACACACACACACACAGACTAACAAACACACTCACACAAAGACTAACAACCACACTCACACAAAGACTAACAATCACACACACACAAAGACTAACAATCACACACACACACACACACACACAGACTAACAACCACACTCACACAAAGACTAACAACCACACTCACACAAAGACTAACAATCACACACACACACACAGAAAGACACACACTCATCTGTCTGATCCAGTAAATGTATACCCTGGCATGGCTTGGCACAGGGGCCCGGGGCCCCTGCACTGTGACAGAGTGACACACACGTCTGGTAGTGTATGCGCACAGGGGCAGACGGGGCCGGGAGCACAGAAGAACAGCAGATTGTGGTCCACCGAGTGTGTATAACACAATAACAGGCCCGGGGGAAAGATAGACTATCATCACTATATGTTTGGATAGCTCCTCCAGAGGGAGAGGGAAGGCAAAGGGAGGGTTTCATTCATGAGAAAGCCAAGCATCTCGCCTCTTCTTCACCAAAACATTCTAGCATAACCAAGCGAGCAGCTGTTACTATTCTGTTTTTATAATGGTGAAACGGCACCCAGACAGTGCCTTGGGACGTGCGTGGCTTTGTGTGACAGCCTCCTGGAGAAGGGGATAGCTCACTAGCCCCTTGCTAACGGCGTTCTTGTTCTTCTTCTTCTCTGCGTCCTCCAGGTTGAGCCTGATGACTCGGCCTCCCTCCACCGTCACGGTATGACCAGGTAATTTATTCTCCCCTTCTACTAACCCCCCCCCCCCCCCATCACCGTGTTCTCCGCTCTAAAACCCTTTCAGCCCTCGGCATCAGCAGCCACTCCAGAGCCTTCTAATCAGCAGTTTAGCGAGCATTGTAGCGTTACAGAGCGGGCTAAGAGCAGAACCTTCTTATGCTAAGAGCATTAACCTTAAAAATGCAAACTGGCCCCAAAGCTATGATGACTCAGCCATCCTTAAATTAGAGGAGGAGGAAGAAGGGGAGGGAGAGGAGGAGGAGAGATTCAATCCGATAGAGAACCATAAGGCCGTTATCAGGAAGTGTTCGAGGGGTCGTCTCTGATCCGTTTTCTGATTCTTCCGTATTTATATCGAGGCTGAGTAGGCTTTGCTGCTCCATATATCCGACACCTTATCGAGACCTGGGTTCCCTTCCTGCCTTTATCACACGCACAAATATACACAACCATACACACACAACACAGACGCATGTATAATGCAGACTAATAATTAACCAAAACATATTGTTGGTTAAATGGTTGGATGGGCAAATCAGTGTTCTGCCCTGGTGGAACCTTTACAATAACAGGATTAAAGCGCTGATTACAAGGCTCAGGACTTGGTTGTGTCTGCGGCTGTGTGAAAGGTAATCGTGTTTTGCCAAGGGGGCACAGTTTTATTAATTCCTTTGTTCGAGACCTAAAGAAATATTTAATCAAGCATTGCATTTTAAAATCCACTTACCATATTAAATAAATCCATATTGTGTATGTTAATGTGATGTTCATGCAATGTCACAGAGTGCATGACTTTAATTGTTATTTAAATGCAATTTGCATAGCATGGTATGCAATCTAATTTATTTACTCGCTACGCTATTTCCGTAACAAATCATAAAAGAAGCGGCGAAGACATTAAGAAACTCAACCTTTCAAGAACTGTATGAAACATGTTACAAAGAGATAATCTGGTGATCTTTTTGTGTAGGAACTAACGCAACAGTTTTTGGTTTAGAACCACTTATTAGAACTATGATATTATAATCAAATGTTTCCCTTGAGCTCCCAAAATTCCTTCAGAAAAAACACCATGATCTGATCCTTGCGACAGGTTAATACTCCAATACGCCGACGTCTGACGCAAACAAGGCGAGACTCGGGGGGGGTTCAGGTCCTGGTTCTAGGTCCTGGGGTATTGCTCACTACCCCTGGTGAGGTCCTGTCGTCGTTGTTTGACTCGCTTATTAGTGAGCCACGGTCACCGAGACTTGGGCTCAGGGTGGGTCCTCTGTGTTCTGTTGCAAAGACGCACACACCCGTACACACACACACACACACACACACACACGCACACACACTGAAGTGAAACCATGAAGACCCTCTCTGTTCTATCAGATGTTTTTTTATGAATTGAAAGAAATCATTTGTTGGTTTTGAGCTCAGCCAGCCGATGAGACGCAGACTCTGTTCCCTCTCTCGGCCCAAACGGATCAATGACGGCTTGATCCGCGATGGCCCAAACAGACCAATAACAGTCCCCACCGCACCCGCCCAACGCAGGAATGAGAGGCCCTTATTCAGCCGGCACAGCAGTGGCTGAACAGCTCCTAGCTTCATATCAACCGCTTCACAACACGACTCAGCAGGGGGGGGGGGGGGGGAGGTCTGCGCTCCTGCAGTATCTTTATTTAACCCTGACCCAGTCCGCAGATGAGACACAACAGCACAAGAGGATGATGTGGGTGGGGGGAACGGGGGTGAAGATGAAGATGAAGGATTCACCGCGGGGGGGCAGAGCAGGAGGCAGCCCAAAAGGAGGGCGGGGGGGGGGGGGCTTTAATCTGCCAGGGGATGGAATACATTGGAAGATATTAATCTCTACTGACACCCTTCCAGACAGAGATCAGAGAGGCCTACGTCTGATCGACTACTGCAAGATGGAGTGTGGGGTGGGGGGCGGGTTTGGGGAGGAATTGGGGGTGAATACTAAGTAGAACTATAGCGCTCTGCAGAGCGTGGTAGCCTTACCCCGATCCCTAGTGTAGCCAAGCGAGGGCTGGAAGAGATCTGACGGAAGGCAGCGAAACTCTTTATCAGCCACTCAAAAGCTGATTATGTGCTGAATGAAAGAGAATGCAGGCCTGAGGTGTGCCGTTCGTCCAATCACGGCGGCCCGCACTCGAAACCTGCTGCAGCTGTTTGCACAGCTGCAGCAGGTACACAGCTCCCCTCCTCAAGTTCCTATCGTCAAACACAACACGCCTCCATCCACAGAGCAGGGGTAGTTCAGGGGCCGGTAGCCAACACACACACACACACATGCTTATGCACTGTCACACACACACACACACACACACACACACATGCTTATGCACTGTCACACACACACACACACACACACACAAACACAAACACACACACACACACACACACACACACACATACAGAAACATACACACATGGAGAGTCTCTCCCACACACACACACACACAAACACATGCATGATTGCACCCACACACACACTTTCACACTCGCACATGCACGTGCACACACAAACACACATAAACATACATATATGCACTGCCAAGCACACGCTCTCGCACATGCATGCACATTGGCACTGTACATATCTGTATGAATGTGACCTGTTTCAGTACAAGAGGCCCTTTCTGCTTTCAAAATGCTCCTCCATTATAGGTGCATGAATAGGTGAACAGGAAGCGGTCGTTCAGTGCCGGCGGCCTGTTTATCCAGACCATTAAATAAATCCCGTGTCCTCCGTCGTCTCCAGACGTCAGTACGGGACAAGCTGACTCCCCTTCCCTTGTTGTGATATGCATACCACATCCACCATAACTCCACCGCAAGTCAGTTTGATTAGAGTGCGTCAGCGGGCCCGCTCATTTAGACCGATCCCTTCCACTGCGAGACCGTGAAAAACGACCAGGAAAAAGAATCACCACAGCTTAAGGCAGAGTCGAGACCTGGAATGGTCCGCATATTCAGAAAGCCTAATTATAGTGGTGTGGTCGTTTGAAATGAATATCATGTTTAGCCCTCCAACAATGAACTGGGGCCTGCGGTCTGGGGGAGAGCGGAGAGAAAATGTCGAGCCACTGAGCGCATTTCAACTCTTGGAGAAACGAAACCCGAGCAACATTGTTCTCTAAGATGTTCTGAGGCTAATAGTGCTCGTCACTGCATCAGAGGACATCTTATCGGGGGGGGGGGGGGGGGGATCTGTAGGTCTGTTCGTATAGTGGCTATTTTGTAGCATAGGACGCCGTGCCCCAGTAAGCCAATCAGTAAACTTGGAATGTCCTGCTGGTGTTCTCGTTAGTTTTGCCCCTTTGGCTTCCCACAGAGGATTACACGTGAGGTGTCTGTCGAGTGTTGGGCAAAAAGGTACTAACAACTAAACAGATGGCCAGGGGAAGCCTCACAGCCCGACATTAATTACACCAAAACAAAGTAGAGACACGCTAACCTCTATCTCTCTCTCTCTCTCTCTGTCTCTCTCTCTCTCTCTCTCTGTCTCTCTGTCTCTCTCTCTCTCTCTCTCTCTCTCTCTCTCTCTCTCTCTCTCTGTCTCTCTGTCTCTCTCTCTCTCTCTCTGTCTCTCTGTCTCTCTCTCTCTCTCTCTGTCTCTCTCTCTCTCTCTCTCTCTCTCTGTCTCTCTCTCTCTCTCTCTCTCTCTCTCAGGTGTCGACGGAGACGACCTTCCAGTGGGGTGAACCAGCTCATGGGGGGCAGGAGACAAACAACCAGCTATGAACGGAAAATGAAGGAACCCCCCCTCCCCCCAAACCCCCCGCCAAGAGCCAAGCCCCCCTGCCAAGAGCCAAGCCGGACATGTTCATCTTCTTCACCGTTGTCCTCCTCTCCCTCTCCTTAACGCTGTCTCCCTCTCTGGTGTGGACTGGAAGGAAAGGAAGGCTTCTCTTTGTTTTGTTTGTGTGAGTGGAGTGGACAGGAGGGAGCGTTTTGCTCCACCTATCGGTCCGCCGCAGAGACCTCTCCCCCGCCCCCCCCGACTGTCTCTCTGACCCCCCCTTCCTCCCGAGGGGGGGCTCGTTGTTGGGAGGAGACCCTCCGCCACGCCGACCCGTGCCAATACTACTGAACGCCGACCTGCCCTGTCTGTCTGTCTGTCTGTCTGTCTGCCTGTCTGCCTGCTCACAACTCTGTTTGTCTGACTACCTGCGTGTGTCCATCCGTCCATCCGTCTGTGTGTGTGTGTGTGTGTGTGTGTGTGTGTGTGTGTGTGTGTGTGTGTGTGTGTGTGTGTGTGTGTGTGTCCGTCCGCCTGTTCGATCTGCACCAAGTGCCATGAGATCATTACATTCCTTCAGACTTTGCACTGACCATCCGGAGACCTCGACCCATTGCATCGCTGTCCGTGTCTTACAGGCAGCACGCCCTGATGCAAGGCGACCGCCCCGCACGCTCACTGTGGCCTCGGCCCGTCGCTCCCGTTGTGACTGGATACTTGGTCACTCCTAGAGACCACGTGGTATAATATTCCCTTCCTCGTCGTTTGCTTGTATTCAGCCGTCGCACTTGCTATATGTGTGTGAGGAAGTGTGTGTGGCGCTTTTTCAGTTGGATTTGCCCACAACACAAGACGGCAAAACCCCTGAAGGGTTACGATGTGCAACAGGAACATCTGAGCGATGAGGGTAACAGCTTGAGCTCCTCCGTGTCTCTGCTGGGGCCGCAGCGGGAGGAGGGATCCAAAGTGACATTGGGAGCGCCGTGATTAGAATAAAGGGTTTTGCGGAGTGTCTTCACCACAGCGTTGTCCTAATCCAATCAAGATCAACGCGTCGCCGTGCATGTCAACATTGCCAGCGTGAAAAAAAGGCTTGAGAAAGTGTTTAGTGTCAGCGCCACCGAACACTCTGCGAGCCTCCACATCATCAGTGCAAAGCGAGCCATTTCCATACATACATTTTCTTTCTCTCCTTCTATCTCGTATTTAGCACTTATATCACTGTAGACAGTGTCGGAAGATATGATGGGAGTGCGATCTCTGCAAATGATTTTTTACAGGCTGTACCGTTTTTTTTGTTTCTCTGATATTTTATATTGTTGGTGATGTTTACTTTGAAACTGAAGGCTGCGTTGCCTTTGATTGTTTCAGGAGCATGAAGCAATCGGGATAAATTGAAAGCGGACACTGGATGTTTTTCTCATGATGACTTTAATAACACTATGTGTATTCTATTTGTCCCTGCTCGCCCTCCTACCACTCTGGGAACACGCTCCTCTCACAGGCGTTTAGCGTTGTGTTGTCTTACGATAAGTCATTTTCACGTGGCGTTGTGCCATTCAAAAAGGGAACGCGAGACTTTTGTTATTGTAGAGGAAACCAAGCGAGCTGGCTGGACGTTTTCCTCTGAACAGGACAGCTCTCCCTGGGAGCCGGGCTTAAATGTCCGGACACCGCGGCCACATAGAGAGAAAGAACAATCCTGCAACTATGAATGATGGATTCCAGTCAAGGGTGGTTACAATAACAGTCATTGTGAACACAGACATTCACCCCCCCCCCCCCCCGCCCCCCGCCCCTGCACTGCAGATATCTCATTGCAAGATTGAAAGGAAGTCCCCTAAAAGGAGGCTAGCAGTCATCAGTTTAATTAGTCCAGAAGATCTAAATCTGGAGATTCGTTGGCTGGGGGTTAGAATAGACGTTTTTAACCGATAAAGGTCTGCGTGAAACATGATCACCATGACAACATGCGTGTGCGGAGAATGCTTGACAGACTGTCCCCTCAAATGCTCAAAGTGTCTGATGTTATAAAGAAAAACCTTTTGGTGTTGGCATTTTTAAGGAATCAAAAACTTATTCAGCTTTTTTTGATTTATCTGCACAATCGCAAAGAGCATACGCCATTTTGTATATTTCTTCACCCTATGCATGGACTCCCCGCGTTTGATATGTATGGTTTATGCAAAAGCATCGATGTCTGCCGCCAAGAACTACTGCGCACGTTTGTGTGTGGCTGTGTATGTGTCAGAGAAGGAGGCTGGTTTGTGTTTACATCAAGAGGAGAAAGCTCAATGAGGTGTCGTATTAGGAGGACCTTCATGAAGGGAAACAAAGAGCAGCTCTATGAGAGAAGATAACTTTAGCTGGAGTCAGGGAGACTGTGCACTCGTAGCATCGGCCCGAGTGACTCACTCTTTGTGTGTGTGTGTGTGTGTGTGTGTGTGTGTGTGTGTGTGTGTGTGTGTGTGTGTGTGTGTGTGTGTGTGTGTGGAGTCCATATGTCTCTGAATGTGATGCACACACATCAACTTAATGCATTAAGCTTCACATCTTCCATTAGCTCACTGTTTCTTTCATTCTTTTAACCAAATTATTATAATTTTTTTTAAATGACTACAGTCTATAGAGGTGTATAAGTATATATATAAATATATAAATATAATGCAGCAACTTTAATATATTGTAAATGATGGCTTGGATGCAACGTATTTATTTTGTTTGTCACCTTAATGAAGAGAAATCTGTAAAGGGAATTTTTTAAGTTTGAAGTATGCCACACTTTGTTGTTAGTTTTTCTTGGATTTACAAACGCCTGTATGTTCATCGTATTACACAAGGAAACAACACAATACCTTTTTACATTACTCAAGTTCACAGTGCGTTTACTGTGATTGTGATTTGGACTTCTTGCACATACAGAACGCGCGCACACACACACACACACACACACACGCATGCATGCATGCATGAAAGCGAACAAACAGACAAAGACACACACACACACACACACAAACACACGCACATTGAACTACTCTCAAAGTGGCAATAAGCACACATTCACACAAACATACATTTATACATTTTACATACAAAAACAGTTACCAGACGTCTGTTGTGTGGAGCAAGTGATCAAAAAAAGCTTTTGTTTTCTTTTGCACATTTATCATTCAGGGATATATTTTTCGTTCAACCATTAGACATAGCGACCCGCTTCACGAGCCTCTGAAGAGGAGGGTCGGACACTTCGCACTCACCATAGAGCGCAGACACGCAGTGCTTGGCCCTGATTGGCCCTGTCATAAGCTGAGTTCCGCCTTGCCAAATTGATCTCCCGTAGGAACACGTAGCGGTGTGGTTGTAGTGGATATGTTGTGTGATACACCACCACCCAGCGATGGTGTTGAGAAGATTTCTTGTCATACAAGAACCATGTATAAAGAGACCTATTTCTGATGTTGAGCAGAAAACAGAGGTTATTTTTTATTTTTAGAACAAGTTATACACAAGTTGAAGAAAAAAAAAACTATGAAAAAATTGGGAAAAAGATGAAATCAAAGCATATTATTATCCTAGATCTTAACTGTGATGCTCCATCAGGGGTGGATATGAAATGTACATGTGTATGTAAATGGTCAAATAAACTTATTTAATCAATTCACTGCTGTGTCACAGAGTAGAATTTGTGTTGTCCTTGCCATTTCGTAAAATGCTACATTTACCATTAGCATTATATTAAATGCGTTTAAGCCAGGGTGGAAGTGTTGAACCAACATGTGTGAATGTATGCAATAGACACATGAAAGTGTCTATGGCAAATGTTTTGCATAACTATATGCCTAATAATTTACTTAAACATTAATCATTTAAACTAGAAAACTTTTAGTCATTTGACAATTCGGGGGATTTCTGAAATAGGCTCAAAGGGTAGCCCTAGGCTACAAATATATTCATTCATTCAATGCTAATGCCGTCATGTTATAGCTTAGTTGATGTTCTGTCCAGAGGAAACGATTTCACCCAGTATTTAGCAGATAATTTTATTCAAAGTGACTTGCAGTGAATATTTTTAAGAGACATGTGATTCCTGAACGGGTGTAGGGGTGAGGCATCTTGCTCAATGAAACCTACAGGTAGACTATGGAATGTGTGCAATTTAAAGATATATACCTACGTTTAATTTTATTCTTAAAAAATACGGATGATAGTAAAGTGATCATCGTCAAAAATGTCCTTTGATATTACTGGTCACTAGCAACCAATTGTCTGGTCGGAGACCCGGAAAAGACCATCATAGTGTAACCACGACTACACAAAGCTCTTGAACCAGGTGGGCTGAAAGGTAGACAGTAATGTATATACTCTTTCAAAACAGTGGCCCCACTATCTATCAATTCCCTGTCTGCCATAGACTCCCTGTGCACTTTCTTCCTCCTGTGGATACTCAGACAAAGGACGGCTTCTCATCCAAGCGCCAGGGAGCGGTCTTGAGTTCGGCCCGGTGAATACACCATATTGTGCACAGGCAGTCAAGCGAGCTTTGGAGAGGGGTTTTAGTTTGCAAAGTAATCCACCGTCCACCCTCTCAACCCGCCCTGCCCAGCGAGGCCTGCACATGCATTGACACGGCACAGACATCGTGTCACGCAGGTGGAGGGCAGTGGGAGAAACACAGGAAGTGAGGGAATCCAAAATACCTTGGTGAGAGAGGTTCTTTAGAAAGGGGAGGGAGAGGGGAAGGTGTGCGTGAGTGTATTTGACAGAAAAGCCTTTGGACCTCAGACGAATGGACCTGCCTATGGAAGGTTGGACGTGAACGCACAAAGCCCATAGGTATATACTTTACGGTAGTAATGGAGGAGGAAGACCAGAGAGCGAGGCCGTGTGTGGTCTGTCATTAGAGACACGGTTCACACAGAATCCGCCAACAACTGTTTTTTTTTTCTTCTCTGACTGAAGCTGGGATTGAAAGAAAGAAAAGGGGGGGGGGAATGATTGGGCCCCCGAGATAGAGCGAGAGAGCGTTAACGGCGAAATAATGGCAGTCTTTTTTTTCTGGAAGGCTTTCAAAGCGGAGGCCCCTACTCCTTTCCCACAGTTGGAGCAGTATTTAGTCTGGTATAGTAGGGTTACATACCCCGATCGCTCCGAGTCAACACACCTAACACGTAAGGCGGCGAACAGGAAACGACTAGGGGTGTAGACAGGAAAAAAGGGAGCCATTCGAGCCAGCCATGGAATTTCCATTTGCACTTTACCACTTATTTTCTCCAAGGAGCCAACCTTGTAAAACACATTGCAGCAGATTTAGATCACTGGCAGTGGAAGTGCTTCCGAAAGGTGATGAGTTAAAAACGAGAGCAAAACAAGCCGCTTGTGCTCACGTCTTATTTGGAGTGGTAACAACCGCCGCTTTGCTGCGTGGTCTGGCACTGTCGTCACTTACTTTATGATCTATTTCTCTGCAAATACAGACACAAACAATAATAATATAAGGTAGTGCTAGGGTCATTTAACAGGTTTCTCGGCTATATCCCTTGGATTAATTCCCATCTCATCTCACAAGTATTGTATTCCTAGATGTTCCCACTCACAATATTCAAATGGCACACAATTCATGCTTTGATATCTTTGGAAAGCGTGTGATGGGATACGCTTTTATTTTGTAGTAGGACCTACCGAGTTACCTGACCCCAAAAAAACAATTGGGACGTTATTTAATTCATGAATGACAACAATTATGTAGAAACAACCGCTATAATCTATTCAATTCATTATTTTAGACAATGTTACGACGCCAACAGCTGACGGACAGCGAAACTAAGGCCTCCTCCGGCTCCGAGCTGTCCCACGGTGACACGGCGGGCCGTCCCCGCGCCGCAGGGCACTGAGGAACAGACGACACGAGAATCTCCACGCTCCACCTCCATATCACACCTTGCACCGGGAATCTCTCACCCCCCTCTCGCTCTCTGTTCACCCACCGACGTCGGGACCGCTTTCACACTCCAGAAATAAACCACCACCGCAGCAGTAGAACCTATAGAGACCCCTATAGATCACCTACGCCCCCCCATCCCCCCACCCCTGCAAAACAGAGGTAGGTTTATGTTATGGAAAAACTTCTAGTTCATGTGTGTGTCCCTTATGTGTGGAATCAGGGGGCTTCCCCCCCCCCTCCCTCCCTCCCCCCCACTGATTCCGCACATTTTTGTCTGACAGGCCCAGTCCCAGTCTGACAGAATAATGCCATCACATTCGTAATCCTATTACGGATCTGTCAGCTGAACTTCATGAAATCATCCGTAGGGTGAACCGAAGGACGCATGAATAAATGAAGTCACTGGCAAACTAAAAAAAAACAAAGACATTCGCAGTATGATTTATGTATAACCTTTAACCGCTAGATTTCTCCTCACATTTCGCTCCTCTTCCTCCCTGTCTCTGCACTGAGGTCAGGAGCTCTTCACACTGCTACTGAACAGGAAGATGGGTGTTGACGACCCCCCCCCCCCCGCCCAGGGTAGCCAATCAACCTTTAGCTTAGCTGCGCGCCGCCGGAGCGTTAGCATGAATGACTGACTCTACCCCTATAATCACTCTGCGCCATCGCTGCTCAGTGCCGCTAATAAGGCAGACGCTCATTCAAGAGGAAGGGTGACACTACGCTCCCCCCGGCCTCCTCCTCCTTCCCCTCCTTCCTCCTCCTCCGCCCCATCCTGCTGCACCCTTCCTCCAACCCCTCCTCATCATCTTCCTCCCTCTCCTCTTCCTCTGCTTCCCCTCCTCCTCCTCCCCCTCCTCCTCTCCCTCCGCCTCCTGCCCCTCGCCTCCACCTCCTATTCCATCTCCTCTCCCCTCATCCTCCAATCCCTCCTTTTCCTCTCCTCCTCCTCCTCCTACTCCTCCTCCTCCTCCTCCTCCTCCTCCTCCTCCTCCCCCTCCTCCTCTCCCTCCGCCTCCTGCCCCTCGCCTCCACCTCCTATTCCATCTCCTCTCCCCTCATCCTCCAATCCCTCCTTTTCCCCTCCTCCTCCTCCTCCTCCTCCTCCTCCTCCTCCTCCACCCCCTCCTCCTCGCTCTGCTCATCGTTGCGTGCAGGGGAGAGCAGCGCGCGGCGCGCACAGCGATGGAGTCAACATAAAGGGTCACCGGCCGGGATCAAAGGCTACGTACGCGCCGGGCCTCCAGGCCGTCTATTATTGCTCTACTAGACGCCAGGCCGCTCCTGCGACCGCGGCTGTAAACGAGCGGGAAACTGGCCGTCGTGTCCTGTAGGTTAGTCACTCTTTAGATGCCGCAGTGGCATCCATCGGGCGGCGGCGCGCCCCCGCTGCGGAGCGGTGTTTCGCGGAGGGCAGGGGGCGTGCACTGCTGAGGGGTTGATTAGATGTGCACGCTCTGAAGGAAGTAATGCGGACAACATCCTAAGTGGGAACGTGATGCGCGGCGAGGTTCGGTCGTCCCAGGGGGCTTTGTCTGGTATATAAGGAAAGTGCACATTCCCGCATATGCGCATAATATCATTTTTTCCACCATAAATGAAACATGAGGGAAGCTAAACTTGGCCGGGTGTGAGTGATGTCGGCTGGCATCGCTTGCCATTCTTAGCTTACGTGAGTCTATATTTAGACCCTCGAGTGTTTCCATTGTAGAAAAAAGCTGAATAAAACAGAAAAACAGGCAGTAGAGTATTTATGTATTTAGTGTGTGTGTGTGTGTGTGTGTGTGTGTGTGTGTGTGTCTGTCTGTGACGTGTTTGTATGTGTGTGTGTGTCTGTGACGATTGTGTGTGTGTATGTGTCTGTTTGTGTATTAGTGGCGTGTGTGTGGGTGTGTGTCTGCACAGCTGCAAATGCAGCTGGGTCTCGCAGGGCATGCAAGTTGTTCAGTGTGTGAGATTGACCGTGTGTGTATGTGTGTGTGTATGAGTGACGTGTGTCAGGCTGTGTTTCTGCAGAGTTGCATATGCATTTGGGTCTCAAAGAGCAAGCAAGGTGGGTGAGCGTTTGTGTGTATGTATTTGTGTCTATCTGTGTGACGCGTTTCTGTCTGTCACTGTGGTGTGTGTCTGTCTGTCTGAATGTGACATGTGTGTCTCTGACTCTTACCATGTGACGTGTGACGTGTGTGTGTCTGCCTGTCACGTGTGTGTGTGTCTGTCTGTCTGTCTGAATGTGACATGTGTGTCTCTGACTCTTACCATGTGACGTGTGTGTGTCTGCCTGTCACGTATGTGTGTGTCTGTCTGTCTGAATGTGACATGTGTGTCTCTGACTCTTACCATGTGACGTGTAATGTGTGTGTTTGTGTTTGTGTTTGTGTGTCAGGGGCCAGGGGTCCCACGCGGCATTGTGAATGACGTCGAGCAGAACAAGAGTGTCCAACCGAGTCTCACTGGAACCAAAACTTTCATTGAATGGGAGAGAGACAAATACAGAATGATAAAAATATACAGTGTCTGCACTAATGCACTCAGGGCAGCATGCAGATCTTCTGCTCATTCAGATGTATACACCCAAGGGGCACTCACACACGCACACACACATACACACAAAAACACGGCAAGGGTAATAGAGTTAGCACCTACACCATAAAAGCTCATAGATACCCACAGGAAAACACCGATTAATAACAGATGACAGGTCTAGGAAGTCAGTGTTGGACTCCTGCATGAGTCTCACTCTCTATATCCAGCCCTATAACTATTATTTTGTGTGCATGGAAATAAGGATATTAACATTAAATTTAATCTTCTAGCTTTGCCATGACAGTGACACGCAGTGGAAGTTGGATATTGAAAATTGGTGCGTAAATGTGGAAAAATCCACCCACCCACATTTTATCTGATTGGGGGTGGACACCCCAAAGCATGGAGCTAGAAGGCTATGGTAGGTCAACATCAGACAGTGCAGTGTTTTGGTGGGCAGTTCTGTCTTGAGTCCCTCTGCTCTGCCAGATGTTGGGCAGACAGTCTGGCCTGAACCCGTCCCCTCCATACAGTATAAAGGAGCTTTTCTACTGGCACACATTGTCTGGTCAGCTTCCTCCATGCGAACAAAACACAAGGTATGTGTTTGTGTCAATAGGAGGCCTGCAGATATCCACTGTAAACAGCAAATCCTGACTTTCAACACACAATATATAACAAATATAAATCAATTCTGCAGAAAAAAGCAGCTGTGTGTTGATCCGGGTTTCAAATGTGGTTTCAATAACCTTCTTTTTACGTCAGGGTTCTAAATCCAATATTTTTTATTTGAATAGTCAACTACTTCTTGGCAGTCAACAGCTGCTTGAGTTCCATCCAAATAATTATTTTTATGAAAAACCTTTAGCATACCTTATATTCTTTGATGCTCACCATGGTAATAATGGCTTCCACACAGACTCTGTCCTCTGTCTTCACCCTTTCTGTCATTCCTTCCATGTCGTTTCTTCCATGTCCCTATCTAGCAGAGGTTGTAGGCGGGGGGAAAAAAGGTCTGCTATAGATCATTGAGTGTCTGTGTCTGCTTAGGGGGGGTCTGTTTCAGTTCACACTCTTGTCCAGCCCTGAGATTATCTGAATCAGTTTGACAGATGCACGCCCATCGCCAGATCACTCCCCCAACTGTCCTCATCTCAACATAACAGCAGTAACACCCCTCCTGCAGAACCCGATTCATGAATACAGATGATCCAAGTGTGCTCCTGACACTTTACAGGTCTTGTGAGGGTGAGTGTGAACTAATCCTTTGATAGCTGATACAATGATGGTGGCTCATTAAACAATAAAGCCATCGATTCAACACTTCATGCCCACATACCGCTGAGATATAATGATACCACAATGACAGTGGCTTAGCCCTAACCATTTGATAACTGCAGTACAAGAACAAAGGCTAAATGGAACCGTTTTTCAGTTTGCTTATCATACTTTATTATACTTTATACTATTTTGATGGCCTATACAGCTGCTGTTTTTCTTTCTTTTGTTATATTTCTTTTATGAGACTTTTGTCTCATAGCTAACTCTTTTATGACACTTTTGTCTCATAAAAGAAAAACAATTTCCTCAGGGAGCAATAAACCGGGATCAGAATTCCTATCAGCATCGTTATCAGTATATCATCGGGCAGAATGACGTCATGTTACAGAGCTCATTGGATAAACAAAAGACCTGTGTGAAGTTAGTGAGCTCTGCATGTCCTCAAAGCTCAACGGCTTTATTGAAGACGGGTTTACCAGGTGCAACAGGGGCGCTGCACTCATCATAGAAACAATAGAGTGTGCGTGTTTTAAAGAATGATGCCATCCCGCCAGTTGCAAGAATTGCCGTCCCAGGGATAACTGATATCACAGCTTCCTCAGGCTGCAACGTGTCACTCCTCAAATATTGGTTGGCTCACATATTCATTGCCTTGATTCTCTGTACACATTCAAATATTCATATATTCATTGGCTCTATGGGCTTCCGACCTCTGCCTTTGTGTTTAAAGTTGCGCTAAAGTGACAATGCGAAAACTATAGGGTCAAGTAAAAGTTGAAAATATGCAGAATTTATTATTCAAATTGGGGCCGTATGTTCATTTTATTAAAGATAATAGTAGTAATAGAACAATTGGGGCTCAGCGCATCCCAGAAGGTAGATATAAACGTTTAAACATGACTGGGTATCTTGAGATGCCGATTCATGTTTAAACGTGTCCTTTATATTCATCAGTTTGCAACATGTACAAAAGATAGGACAGGGCACCCATGAACTCAAGGTAACAATCAACAAGAGTTAGTTCATTCTAGTTCGATTGGCTTTTCACTCCCAGCCCTCACAGGGGATGGGGATAAGGGAACATCGTAGGCCATCTTTGGAGAAATGGACTCTAGGATGCAGAAAACACACAAGGCAACGAGCCACAAAGCAACAACATGGTACCTGTGGTTCAGGACATGTACCATCTAGCCTGCAGGTTAGCATGCAACACACTTAAGGGTGACCCAAACAAATGGACAAGGCTTGGTTATTTAAAACAGCCCTGAAAAACTGCCCAAACCAAACATGTGATCTAAACCTTTGTATGGAACCAACTGTCCAATATGGAAAATATCATGTCGAATTTGAAGTTTTATATGTTCTTTACTGTTTGTAAATGTTGCTAATTGTATTGTTAATTGTTTGTTTGCATTACATTGTACTGTTTTTAATAAATTCCTGCCCAGGGACTGCAGATGTAAATTAGCTACATAGCTAACTTTGTACCAAGAGTTATGTTGTGTTGGCACCGCCCCTGTTAAATAAACGAACAAACTAAACTGAGTCATGGCATGCACTTTCAGTTGTATATGCAGAAGACACACACAGATAACACAGACATTGGTATTTTTTGTTGGGAAAGCAATCCCACATCTTTGGATGCCCCCTCTCTCTCCTTCTCCATCTCTCCCTTCCACTCACACGGATGAGGCATCAGATGCGTCTCATCGTGGGCCTCCGAGCGCTGGTGGGCAGCGACCTTATGGTGGACGGCGAGTGGGTTTGATTGGATGAGACGCAGCAGAAGGGCGAACCCAACCACGCAAAAAAGACACGTTCGATCAGAACCAAACAGGTCATTGATTATTTATTTTGGGCTTGTGGGCTGATGAAATAACGTATGTAGGTAGAGAGAGGTTGATCATTCCTACGAAAGGAGTTAATGATTCTCGTTAACGTAGCAGATTGTATTGGTACTCTTCACACGATACAGACGGACGCGACGTTCGGGTCATTTCAAAACACGATATATCTATTATATACTCGTAGCATTTTATGTTTCATATATTTTGAAACAGACATCACACATCTGAATGGCATTCCCACCAGTGGTTAAGGCTACCAATACTGTAGGCTGTACAAGGGACTAAAGATACAAATTGGTTTAAGGCTATAATATCTGGTAGTGCTTTAAGTGTGATATTAATGTATTAAACTGTACATGCTCCCTTTTTTTTAAGTGAGCAAATGGGCAACGCTTAGCTTAGCGTCTTTGTGGAATATTTGGTTCATAGAATAATGTTGGAGCCCCATCTAGTGGTAGAAATAAAAAAGTATTTATCAAATGACGACCCAGACTTGATTCAATGATTTTTTGCAATATTACAGAAAGCTTCGCCCTACAACCTTGCATAAATAATGTATATGAAATTAAAAATAATAGTGATGCCATATTTAGCCATGGTCCTCCTTCTGAAAGGCAGGCACACAGCGCACATAAAAGATGGACCAAACATACTTCAGAAAAAGATTGGTTTAATAAACTCCATACAAAATAAACTACAGCTAAATGAAGGCAAACAGAAGACGAAAGGAATGATATCTCTGCCCCGCTGCTAACAATGACAAGACATGGGAAGAAAACAGAACAGGGGATCAACTTCACCTGAATAGGTACAGTGAGACAAGACTAGAGATGATGTTAAGTGCCGATGGAGGAATTCCAATTATGTTTAACAACTTGAATTATGAGTAAACACTCTTCTCCTTCAAACTCCTCTTCTCTTGCTTCTTCAACTTCACAATCATTCAGTTTTCTCAACGGTTTCGGACGAACAAATGGCCAAAAGGAAAAATCCTAGGCGGTACAAAAGGCTCATTAGGAGGTGTCCATCGTAGGTGTTTCTGAAATATGAACAAAGAGACACATTATTGCATCGCGGTTATAAATGTTTTATGAAGTGAGGTGTAGGTCCCCAGGCTTACTGTTTCTCTAAAGGCCGGCAAAAAAATCCACTTTCGTTGACAGCGGTCATTATATGCTTAGCAACGGTAAATTAGCAAATATAATTTACCGCCGGAAGTTGTGAAGAGCCCATGCAAGTGAACTGAGCATTCCACGGCATTGAGAAGAGCTGTGTAATACAGTGAAATGATGAACATATTACAGCCAGGTTGACCTGATCGCTCCCCTGATTGAACCGAGTCACGGTCGTACGTGATGAAAACCCTTGGTGAAATATGGTCGGCCGACTATAAAATGTATATATAAGAGTCTCTGTATAAAGGACAGCTAGACTAAGGGCTTCTATCTATCTTTTTTTTTTACTATCTTTTATTTATACAGCTACCAAATGTAGAAATGGGGTGATTTTGGACCACACATTCGTATTTCAACAGCTCAATGTTTTCACATGGTTTGGTCTGCTTGACAATCTCCTGAGTGAACACTAACCAAACCCGGATGTATTACTCTCATCCCTGAAACCGGAAAGAAATCGTTAGAATTCAGGCGTCAAAACGACCTTAGTGATGCCAGCAGAGACGGCTACGATGGTTTGAAAACAGAGTGGTATTGTCCTTTAAAAAGAACCTGGCTGTCCAAAAACATGGGGTTCTGACCAAAAACACAGGGCTCAGGGCCTTTTGAGCGATGCCATTTGGTTCTCAGGCTGCTCCCACCGATGCTTAAGGCACGTTGAGAACCCTAGCGGCCATCTTGGTTATTGGCTGTAAACGCCAGCTGAACGCGGAATCATGCATTCAGCTGGCGTTTACAACCAAGGTGGCCGCTAGGTGAATTGGGCCCACGGAAGATAGTGTCTCCAAACACTTTGACTTAAGGGGTGGTCATTCCAGAGAGGTGAACCGTCAGCGGTAAACTTACGTGTTTCATTGAAGAGGAACGAGTCCTGGTACTCCTTCATGTACTGGGAGGACCTGGCCTCGTCCAGGAACAGAGAGTACACCCTCTTGATGTCCTCCACCTGCACCTCTGTCCCCTGGGCAACGCAACACAACCACACACATTAGCATGTTAGGATTCAGCGCCACCTAGAGGTCACCCGTTACTGACGCATACTGGTTTGGTGTACTGTAGCAGGGAGCATCTTTCATGTACACATGAGCCTCTGTTTTACTATCAGGTCTGATGTTGACGAGCCCATTAATATAATCTACCCTGTAGTGACATCACACACAGGGGCCTCCCATATGCATGATGGCTAGTTCGTAGGCTGAAGGTGATCCATCATCATCTGGTTGATGCGTTTGGCTGGCCTCAGCCTCTGCTGTTCATTGGCCCCATGTCACATGGAGCATGGTAAGCCACGCAGAGTCTCCACGAAACCAAAGATATAATTGGCATGCACACAAAGCAGAATGTATTTTCTAGAGACCCCTTTATACCCCTTTGAGCAAGTGGTTTTAACCACATATTAAATAACGGGTTTGTTTTTCTGAAAACACAGTTCAGAGTGTAATCTAGCGTAATGGTGTATGGCGTCTAGTGTAATGCTAGCGTGTCAAGCAAGACCTCCTTCTACTGGTGTGTGTGTGTGGGGGGGGGGGGGGGGGGGGGTGCGGGTGCTGGGACACGGTGTTGATGTGAGCTGTGTCAAAAGCCTGGCTAGCCCTGAGACTAGCACAAGAGTAGCACCACACCAGCGCGTTGCCATCAAGGGCGTGCAAAGGGAAGGAGGTTTACCCTGCGCTTGCGACACACCAGGCCGGCGGTGCTGATGAGCTGGATGGCGTAGCGCAGCGACGTCTCCATGCCGATACGGGTCAGCACCGTGTGGGCCTCCTCGCTCATCTCCACGTCCTCCTCCTCACACCTGGACAACGTTGAGGACACACGAGGTACCTTTATTTAACACGCACAGCAGTCAGAGTCAGAGCTCACCTGCAATATGTCTGGTGCATTGCATTGAAGTGTTTGTAGCTTATGCGTATTTGCAATACCATCCCTATATGGGGTATTAAAACCACAACTCTAGCATACGTCTGCAGTGGCCTACCATGTAGGACACTCGCTAGTGGAAAAGGGGACACCCAGGATGTGGATGATTTGTCACGGTTATATTTTCTACAGCTATGGTTCTACATTTATGTTATAATTGGCCGATTGGAGCATCAACACTTTCTAGACAGTGTTCATTCAAACTGAAACACACCCCTGACCAGTCTGAAGAGCCCCAAAGATAAGTGGCATTAAGTAAGAAACATCAATATTTTAATACAAAACGATAAAAGAGGGACACCGTGGCCCCCTGGTGGCCCCGCTCACCTGATCTTGAGGATCTGCCGCGTCTCCTTCTCGGTGTAGGGCGAGGTGGCGATGATGAGCAGGCGGTCCAGCAGGTCGATGGGGATGCCGTGGGGGCTCTGGTAGTTGGTGCCTCGGATCCTGCCGGGAGAGAGAGACCCTGAGGCGTGAGGGTTTCAGCGGAGGACCCCCCTCTGACACCACAAGGGGACCACCCTGTCGTCGGGAAGGGGAGGAGGGACGGGAAGGGGGGACGGGAAGGGGGGACGGGAAGGGGAGGAGGGACGGGAAGGGGAGGAGGGACGGGAAGGGGAGGAGGGAAGGGGAGGAGGGACGGGATGGGGAGGAGGGACGGGAAGGGGAGGAGGGAAGGGGAGGAGGGACGGGAAGGGAAGGAGGGACCGGAAGGGGGGACGGGAAGGGGAGGAGGGACGGGAAGGGGAGGAGGGACGGGAAGGGGAGGAGGGACGGGAAGGGGAGGAGGGACGGGAAGGGGAGGAGGGACGGGAAGGGGAGGAGGGACGGGAAGGGGAGGAGGGAAGGGGAGGAGGGACGGGAAGGGAAGGAGGGATGGGAAGGGGGGACGGGAAGGAGGGACGGGAAGGGGAGGAGGGACGGGAAGGGGAGGAGGGACGGGAAGGAGGGACGGGAAGGAGGGACGGGAAGGAGGGACGGGAAGGGGAGGAGGGACGGGAAGGAGGGACGGGAAGGGGAGGAGGGACGGGAAGGGGAGGAGGGACGGGAAGGGGAGGAGGGACGGGAAGGGGAGGAGGGACGAGAAGGGGAGGAGGGACGGGAAGGGGACGGGAAGGGGAGGAGGGACGGGAAGGAGAGGAGGGACGGGAAGGGGAGGAGGGACGGGAAGGGGAGGAGGGACGGGAAGGGGAGGAGGGACGGGAAGGAGGGACGGGACGGGAAGGGGAGGAGGGACGGGAAGGGGAGGAGGGACGGGAAGGGGAGGAGGGACGGGAAGGAGGGACGGGACGGGAAGGGGAGGAGGGACGGGAAGGGGAGGAGGGACGGGAAGGGGAGGAGGGACGGGAAGGGGAGGAGGGAAGGGGAGGAGGGACGGGAAGGGGAGGAGGGAAGGGGAGGAGGGACGGGAAGGGGAGGAGGGACAGGAAGGAGACGGGGGGCCGTACCTGGTGATGCCTCTGTTGGTGGCCATGATGAGGACCGGGGACAGGTCGGTCTCCAGCGCGCGGTTCAGGAAGGAGAAGCACTCCATGTCCAGCATATGCACCTCGTCGATGAACAACACCTGCCGAGCGAGTCACAGTACCTCGCGTCAATCAGGACGGACCTCAACCTCACCCACCACAGTTCTGAGGCAGATCGAGACGCCCATAACGGGTAGGATTGGCCAATATGGCAGACTGTTATTTTAACTATTGTAACTATAACACGCAGGCAGGCACAATACATGGGAACATCACTGTACAGGAGCCAAACCTGCGGACACACAAACACACACGGGCAGACAGGCAGAACAAAAGCCTCATACCCCGGGGATGATCTCGGCTTTGCCCTCTTCCCTCCACTCGGACACCTTGGCGTTGATCTGCTCGCGCACCTCCGACTTGATCTCCCCCGTGTCCCCGGAGAAGAGCGCCAGGAAGCCCTGCGTCCGGCTGTTGATGACGTCGATCTCGTGGAGGGACACCGTGTGCACCACCTCCTTCCTCTTCTGCAGCTCCCCCTCTGGACACTGCACGAACTGCGTCTGGGGTTTGGACCATGGGAATGTTTCCATGAGTTAGGATAATGAATGCATACAGATTAATGTGATGGACAGCCCAAATCTGAGATTAACTTTATTATCTGAGATTAACTATTATTTATTATTTTATTAAGCGTTTATGATGTTCATTGAGCATCAGAACAGTATAAAGGCAATCGCAACATCCCGGGATTTGATGTCTGCAAATTTCCTTTAAGCCGATTCAAATGGAGGGACTATATTTTCCCTCTTGGAAACGCAGGCGACCTTTGAGACCATTTTCCTGAAAAGATATTCAGCAGGTGTGCAGTGGATACATGCATCGGTGACATGTTGAATTTGTTTAAGATAATTTTAGATAATGTTTCTCCTTACTTTAAATATAATTTCTAATTATACATCAACAAATAAAAGCTCAGAGGGCCTCCTAATCCCTTAGTTTTCACAGCACTTAAAGGTGAAGTCAAAGCAGTACCTGCGCTCCCATAGCGTCGTAGTCTCTGGCCCTCGTGAAGGAGCGACCCAGCTTGCTGATCTTGCCGGTGGCCTTGTCGATGGTTATAACATCACTGGGACACAAAGAAAAAGGTATAGACTGAAACAACGTAGGCTTCCAGAACAGTATGGAGCACTTGGATGATGCATCCTAGCAACGATGATGACGATGATGATTGAGGATGACCTCACCCAGCCTGAACCTTCTCTTTGCTGAGGCTCTCGATCATCTTGTTGCCCAGGTCGTAGATGGTCTCCATCTCAGTGGTCTTCAGTGTCAGCTTGCCCACCTTGGCCCCCTGGCACCAGATGATTGGAGGTTGTTGAACATTGAACTACCGTCGTTTAAAACGTGCAAACACGTTTTGTGCTTATAGTTTTTACACCGTACAACCTACCGTCCCTGTGGCGGGCCGATCAATCTGGATCTCCACCACCTCTCCCTCGATGATCTCAGTTTCTTCTCTGCAAGAGAAAATAAACAACCACGTTATTATCCGTATTCATCCTGTACACCAAGGTAGGATGTTTTATCTTGTACACCAGGGAAGGAAATAAACCCTACTTCAGCACTGCCATTTTTCAAGGGGCATTTTGACTAATTTACAGGGCCATGTCATAATATTTTGAGAATTTATTTTTTAGATGTTGCATGACAGAGCAATATTCATTGTCTCCCAACTCATAAATAAAACTGACCCGCTTCGCAAATACCAAGTAAACACAGAACCTTTTTTTCCATAAATATTTTACCAATTCAAGATATTTTTAGGGGACAAATAACCCAAGCCCCAGTGTACACAATAAAAAAAACATTAAGAGAGTTATTTTGAGTTAGTGTGGTTCTGTGTACGTACTTGATCCTCACACCCATGGCCTTTCTAAAAGCCTGGCTCAGTGCTTCCGTCTTGCTCATCTCCAGGGAGAAGATCTCGCTGCCGGCCATGGCAGTGAAGGGCGTGTCGGTGCCCAGAGCCTGGGCGATACCTGAACACACAATAACAACACATTGTCATCTAGAGAAGAGTTTATCAACCTACCAATATAGTGTACTGTAGTAATCTAGGTCTTCCGAACCTACTTGTTGTCATCCATTAGCAAGAAGCCACAGGACTACCTCCATAAGACATGGATCTGAGTTGAAATCAGTGACTGACTAACAAAATTGTCAATTAAATACTACGGACGACCAATATAAATGATCAGCAGTAACAGCAAGATGACTGCCATCCATAGAACGTGTTTTGCACAGCGGCCCTACCCATGGCGATAGCGGTCTTTCCTGTGCCGGGTTGACCCGCTATGAGGACAGCTCTTCCGGCGATGTGGCCGTCCTTGATCATCTCCAGGATGACTCCCGCAGCCCGACGGGAGGCCAACTGGCCCACCATCCCCTGGGACACCTGCCAGCAAAAAGGATGCTTTAGGTACTCTCCGGGCTCAATGGAGCGGACTGAACCTCTGCCATGAGGAACAACTTCAAATCATGACACAACTGTAGCGGCCAGTGTGCACTCAGTTCGCCCCCAGACCTCACAGCGATGCCATAGGTGAGGTGATGTTTGACATGTTAAACCTATGGTTGACATTTAATTGATTAAGCAGATAAGCAGTCTTTATATAGTTGTACATTTTATTCGTAGTTGGCTACTTGGCTTAATCTCATGACAGGGACGAGATATGACTAGGAAACACTACTAAATTGCACCTGGAGTCCTAAGAATAATCCTAATGAAACGTCGTAGCCCACCTGTCTTGGCTCCAAGGCATCATCTAAACCAAGGCCACGGATGTGGGAATGAGCACCTAAACAAAACAAATGAGGTTCTCAATCGTGTCAGAGGTCAACCTATTTACTCCGAAATAGTTCTGAACGAGGCGTTAATCGTGGCATATTGTGATGTGATGTCACGATGAATGTGTCTTCTCACCGATCCTCTCGATCCGTGTGATGTCCCGGACCTCGGGCACCTTGGTGGTCGACATCTGTGGGATCATTAGGAGCCGACAGACCGTCAGGTACTAGTAATGAGATACGGGTTTATTGACGGTTTGGTTGTCATAGTGACCGCTGGACGTTACACACGCAAACACAACCGCATGAGCAACGGGACACAAGTTATCCTTTTGTTCACATTTGTTTTTTAGAGAAGAGAAAACTCCAATTATCGTATCGGATACCCTTTTGAATTCAATACATTGAACAATCTTAGTTGTAGGGAGACAATAAACTAATGTAACGTTAGCGCAAGCTAACGTGAAGATTGCTAGTTAAGCTAGCTCCATGCCTAGCTTTTCTCATTTAGTTTTAATTGTACGGAACTCGTTCCTCGCCAATAAGTCTTGCATAGAAAACCAACTCATCATCTTTACAAACCACAATGAGCGCCCTGATTAAATAAAATATATAGTTATTAGTTTATGTCATATTTAACATTGATTTATGAATGAACTCACCTGTGCAGCCATACTGTTGAGCACGCGAATACAGCGCCGCGTATTTGGGTACGCAGAAGAAAACCGTCCGTGGTGCAACAACGACTGAAGGCGGCACCTGACCCATCTGACTTACCAATGACAAATAAACCGCCACATTATGCAATTAACTATAAGTTTAATAAAATAAGAAGAATTGCATGCATAAAATCTACAAATATATTTTTTTCAGCTATCATATTCGAATTTGTAACGTTAAACAATGGGCCGAACGGCTATTTCATACGAATACAAAGTCGTTCCTCTGTTAAATATCTCTCCACCAGGGGTAGCTGTTTTTCCTAGGGTGTTAGATTGAGCCAGCTGAACTTTTCAAATAAATGTGCGTATTAAAGATATGTTTTTGATAAAATAACAGTGTATACCATTTTTGACTTTCTATTATTTATAAGAAATAATGAATTACTTAGATTGACAGGTTAATGAAACTGTAGATGTTTATGTAGCTCTACGCAAATACAATGTAATACAGGTGTTTATTAGAGATATACGAGGACTTGAAACATGAAAGCAGAAAACAAACTGTTTTATACAATTTCATTTTATTTGCAAAGATATAAAAATTTCAATTGGCAATTAAATATTCATTGATTGATCACATCAAGTAGACGACAAGAGCCTGTGAAACATTCCACTAAGTACAATACAACGCTTTACGAATCAAATACGATTTACGCATCCTAAATTTGTCTAAAGTAGGTAAAAAGTAGAAAACCATCAACTTCATCAACAAAAATCATCTTCCGTGTACACTTAGATCCGTCAACATCACATTAAATGTCATTTTAACACTTCATGTCATCCACCTCTGTCTCTCTCCGCCTATATAACTCCAACTTCTTATCTTCCTTTATATACACACACATATATTCCTTCTCCTCATATAATCTATATCCTCAACAACAACAACAAAACAAATCACAGATGATCATTGATGGCTGGGCTGCCCTGCCGGCGCCGTCCTCACAGCTGACCGATGGTGATGGCCGACTCGTACCAGACCCAGAAGCCGGCGTACACGGCCTCGCTGAAGGAGGCCTTGAAGCGGTGGATCAGCGACATGGTGTCCCCCACGCTGTAGAAGGCCAGCGTGCCGCCGGCGTGGTCCAGGAACACGCCGATGCGCGGCGCGTACGGCGCGGTGATCTCCAGCTGGTCCTTGCTGTGGCGCGCCGAGTAGCTGCTGTCCGAGCAGAACAGGCTCCAGGACTTGCGGTTGTAGCCGATGCGGCAGGTGTCCCCGTAGCCCGTGCGCTTGATGCCCTTGTAGGTGATCCCCAGGGCCGCCCCCTCGCCGCTCCAGTCCACCTCCCAGTAGAAGGGCCCGCCCGACAGCGGCTCCTTGCACAGCACCTGGGGCAGGCAGTCGAAGCGGGCGGGGCTGTCCCCGTATGCCTGGGGGTCCCGCTTCAGGGCCGCCTTCCGATTGTTCCGGGACAGGTACAGCTGCCGGTAGGCCGTGTTGGGGTCCAGGGTCAGCTGGCAGGCGACTGGAGAACAGAAAGGACGTTCGCTCATGAGTGCACTGCTACTACACACTGTTGAGTGTCCTCAGAGCCGACACCAGACAGAGTTCAGTACGGATTAGCGTATCACAAACATAGTTTATGATATTGGACACATGCTAAACCGTTATATACACACCATCTCGTCCCCCCCGGCATCCCATCTCAGCAGCAGTTAAATAAATCATTGCCAGTCCAAGGGTTAGTCCTGTTAGATATTTACTACTAAGTGTTATAGTGCTGGTATTCAGCCCTGGGGCTGTAGACGCAGCACGGTGTTCCCTGGGGGGATGGATGTCACCTGCCTGCTGATGTGTGACCCCATCCCAGCCGGTCACAGCTGGTGGGTGACCCGGAGGGTCCGGCCAGACCTGGCTGGCCTATCATCTGGAATGCCAGAGGTTTCAGAAAGGTTTGTGATGTTCCCCCGGGGTCCAAATATTTACTCTTTTAGTATTGTGTCTTTTGACCTGCCAATGTGAACCAACCGACCTGCCAAACGGTCAAATGTATCCATCATTGGCTGGTGGCAGGTGTTTATTTTGAACCCTGTGTTCACTACAAACGGGCATGCATTGAGCTGGAGCGTTTTGCTTGAAAGCCATTGCCAAGCCAAGGAGAGTTTCTTCTCCAAAATAGTCATTTTAGCTTTATGCTGCAAAGCACCCCTGCTGTTACGAGAATGGCATGCAAAAGCATTATCAGCTCACATAGCAATGCGTGACTAACTGCCAGTCTTATCTTAATTCTGCCATTTTATATCTGATCGCACTTCCCTTGCCGACTGAAAGACATTAGCTCCAATTAGCGCTAATGTCTGCACTTTAGAGGAACTTTGTAAAAGCAGCCACACGGTTTTTGCTCTGTGTAGTGGTTCAGTTTTCTGGTGTATGTAACACCAGAAAAGAGCAGTGGCATTAATACAAAAAGCATAATTTGCAATTCATTCATTCATTTCATGCAGGTCCCAAAATAATCAAGCATTCATTGGTATATATGTTTGTGTGTTTTGAGCAAAAAATAAGATTCAATGTAATTGTACTAAAGAAGCTAACAGTTGAAGGTAAACAGCCAGGCTGGTGGGGAACTGACAATTCTCCTGTGTTATGCGTTCCCAGGGGCCTTGACAATAAAACAAACATAACCCCAGATTTGCCTCAGAACATTCCCTCCGAAGAAGTCATTGAATGATTGAATAATGTTTTTTGTATTTGGTTTGGTTTATACGTTCAAATACTACTAGATAAATTGTTCATGGGACCCGTGTTTGTGCCAGGGAATATAACTCACATCTTAAGAAGTCTTCCCTGTGCTTGGGTTCCTGGGTGGGCATTGATCGGTACATGGCCACTTCATCGGCTGCGCTAGCTGATACAAGGATAAAGAAACATGTATCATTTAGTCATTTCTCAGAAATACCTCATGAGTAAAGAAACAGTATTCAAAAGTTACATTATTCAGCAAAGCCACGTGAAATTGTTAAACGTAGGCCTACAAACCATTATCAAGCATAAAAAAGGGGGAAAATTATGTACATTTTAAATATTGATTTTAAGAAGCATTTCTCCAAATCGCTAGGTTTTTCCTCAAGGAAGATAAGAGAAATGCTCCTTTTGTTTCCAAATGCTGACCAAATATCTGGGGACGATAAGGAAGCGATGAGGCCACACCAGGGGACCTTGCCCGCAAATAATAACATGGTTGCCATGACTACATCCAAAATAAATCAAGTTGCACAACATGTTTATGATAGAGAGGGTAAGAATGAAACTCTACATCGGTGTCCTGGCTCTGGGCCAGTACCCTTATTATAGTACAGGTTTCGTCGTGCTCAAACTACAAATTCAACAGGGCTGACCTTTGATCGTAGACCTTCTCTTGTCATCCTTCTCCTCAAGCTGACAGAACGGCATCTTGTTAACTGCAGTGACAAGAAGAGGTTTGGTTAGAAAGCATCATGGTTTATTGGTGTGACCATTGGGACATTTTTATTCCGAGTAAACCCTGTGTGGTCACTGGTCTCCACTCGCCTGTCTTGGCCACCTTGACCAGCTCCTCGTTGCCGAACTCGCTGAGCTGCTGCTTGATGTCAGAGACGGACTTGGTGATCTGGCCGAAGGAGAAGTAAGGGTTAACGCTGACGGTGGGCAGCTCCTCTGCATCCGTCTGGGCGATGAGCATCTGGTAGCTCTGGGGGAGAGGGGAACATAAACACACACACTCAGCGAAAACAAAGAACAGAAAAGGCAAACCCTATGCCGGAGATGCACGGAAGTGTGGGAAAGCCACACTTCTCAGCATCGTCGGCAATAAAATAATTCAACTTTATTGCATTGAATGACATGTTTGGCGTTTCGTTTCTACACCAATAAAGTGGTTTTATTATGGATCATCGGCGGCTACCTGGATGAAGTGGATGTGGTCCTCGGTGCGGGACAGCTGCGTGATCTCGTTGTCGCGGCGCTTCAGGTCGGCGATCTCGTGGGTCAGCCGGTCCATGTGGCCCTCGGCGTTGCTGAGCGCCGCCCTCTTATTGGACGAGATCAGCTTGGACATCTCCTGCTGCATCTTCTCGATGGAGCGCAGCATGTCGCTGAAGAGCTTCTCGCACTCCTGCATTGCCTGCTGGGCCGAGCTCTGGACAAGGAGGAGGAGGAGGAGGAGGAGGAGGAAGGGACGGAAAACACATGAGATCACCAGGTCAGGAATGTCGTAAGGGCAGATACTGGTTTTACTGCTGCAGCCACTGATTGACAGCAGAGAGACAGATAGATCGCTGTCGTTTGCGATTGCGTAACGAAATGTCCAAGAAGGCGAAATGTTTTTGTTTCCATGTTTTTGGGAGATGTTTTGGGCTTACACACCTTGAGTGAATCCACCGCCTGCTTCAGCTCCTCCATCTGCTTCATGCGGTCATGAATCCTCTCCTGGATTTCGGCCTGGGTGGCGCCCAGCCGTTGCTATGGAAAGAGAAAAAGAAAATAAACAGGTGGAGAAGATTACATTAGAACAATGCTGCCCTGTGATCGGCGTCGAGAGATTGCACTGGAAGCTATATCAGCAAGAACTAACACGGCAATCGGAGCCAGAGTCCAGTGGCAGTCACGTTGCATTTAGGCCGCCGACAGCAGACCCGTGTAAAACTGAACAAACTCATAGAGCGCTGCGTTCAAGCATTTCCTTCTTTACGTATTTCTAACTGTCAGCTCGCCCTGCTCGTCCAGCTCAACAGAAGTCAACCGTGAAACATTTGCATTTCGTCTGGTCAAACGATAGCAGAACCTCATCCTTGTATCAATAGACCTGACGTAGGTTTAACATCGCTGTCCTCGTCCGATAAAGAGACAGCGACAGCAGAGAGAGAGAGAGAGAGAGAGAGAGAGAGAGAGAGAGAGAGAGAGAGAGAGAGAGAGAGAGAGAGAGAGAGAGAGAGAGAGAGAGAGAGAGAGAGAGAGAGAGAGAGAGAGAGAGAGAGAGAGAGAGAGAGAGAGAGAGATCCTACCTGCTCCTCGGCCCGCTCCTGCTCGGCCGACACCATGTCGTGGCCCTTGTGCTCCTTGACGGTGCACAGCACGCAGATGCACATCTGGTCCGTCTTGCAGAAGAGCTCCAGGCCCTTCTGGTGCTGGGGGCAGATCTGCCGGTCCAGGTGGCCGATCTCGTCCACCAGCTTGTGCCTCTTGAAGGTGGCCGACTCGTAGTGGGGCTTCAGGTGCTTCTCGCAGTACGACGCCAGGCACATGAGGCACGACTTGATGGCCTTGTGCTTCTTGCCCACGCAGATGTCGCAGCCCACGTCCTGGGCCCCAGCGTAGCCGCCGCCGCCGCCGCCGCCGCCGCCGCCGCCATTATAGTCGGGGGACGGCGGCGGAGGGGGGAAGGCCTCGGAGGAGGAGCGGGGGGGCAAGGAGGAGTAGCGAGAGCTGCCGACTCGGCGCGGCGTGGGCCTCTTGTTGTACGAGACCCGGCACTGGGGGCAGAGGAAGGAGCCGGACGGGTCGGTGTGGTCCCAGTAGGTCTTCAGGCAGATGGAGCAGAATACGTGTCCGCACGGGATGGACACGGGGTCCCGGAGGGACTCCTTACACAGGTGGCAGTGGTCATGGTCCATCGTGGCGACGCGAGGATCAGGGGGTTTGTGTTGGTCGGTGGATTGTGGTTCCGAATGCAGGAGGGCTTCCGTCGGAGGTGTGTGCCCTTGAGTGAGTCGGGGCAAAGTGACAACGTAATCAGACAGGTAGTACAGGCACACGTTATATAGAGTAAATAGAGGCGGAGGCTAAACTGGTTGAGCCGATACCAGTTAAACAGAGGGTTGGGCCAGCTGAGGAGAGAATAAACACCGCAATCAGATAGGCTTCTGAATGCGGAACATAGGTGAAGTGAAGTGAATGACAGCACGGAAGAAATGGCCGCTTCAGAATTTCAGCGTAAGGGAGGACTTGAACTTGACTGTGCCACCGAACACTTCAGCCAAGTGTTACAAATTGGATACATGTTGCGGGTTTTAGGATTCCAAGCATGTGCCACAGAGCATAGATACACCTGGTCAAAAATAGAGCCGTATTGAGAATTTACGTTCACATTTTGGAATATAGTCCTATTAAGATCAGATTTGTTATATTTAATTATATAACTATTTCCCACAATTTTATTTACTTTTACAGCTGTACTGGGGGTGTGCATTGTACATTGATCACATAGATTAAAGTTGCCAGTCAATTAAATTAAATCCTTTAAAATGCACACCACTGTCTCATCGCAAAAGCAGTGTTTATAGCATGACCAACCTTTTTACCTGCCTAATAGAGAGTTGTTGACCGGGTTTCAACAAATTTTCCTCTTGAATAAGTGAGACTCAAACCAAGTTTCACCTTTTTTGGGAATGGTGAGCCGTTAATCATCAACCCTGTTTTACGTTCCACTTTATTACCTTTGACTTCTAATTAACTTAACGACAAATTCAAAACCAAGCAAGTAAGAGTACCGTGGCCATTTGCAAGTAATGTTTCCCTTTCTTATTGCATCCCCCCCCCCCCCCCAACCCTCTCTCTGGGCTCCTCCTCCTCAACATGCAGAGTATCAGGGTTGTGTAAACCAAGGGTGGAATGTGACTACGCTTGACAGTCCAGATAACAGGAGAGCCAGGCTGAACAGATTCCATTGTGTTTGGGGGCCAGGCGTGCGTGCGCGCGCCACCAGCAGAGCCTTTGCAGGCTGCTGCTATCCATCGACAGCAGCATGGCACGCCTCGGAGAGGTGGTGTCATCCACACATATTACACTCATGTTTTACTTACCGCCCACGCGGTCAATCTCAGGTGAACATCTGAGTCATTTTTGTTTATTCATCATTGTTAGATGCTTCCGAGATTTACCTGTATTGTTTACTTGGAGAGAAATATTGGATTTAATATATTTCAATAAGCATTTTAATTCATATTTTAACTAAATATCAAGCAAAAAACAGCAAGGATTTTTTTTGGGGGGGAAGTATAAATTGCTTTACCCTAGATATATTATATTCCAAGTAATGTTCTTGACTGTCACTATACAAAATACAATGCGTTGGTAATAATAGAGTTTTCTTTCCTTGTCATATTTCCATGCCGTCGCATTTACTACTACAGTTTGCATGTAATGCTGATGTAGCAAAATATATGAAGATTAGGCAAAGCTAGGGTATGTCAATGCCATCTTTAAAAGTTGCACACCTGTATTCATCTCATCATAAGGTTATATTTCAGAGGACACCCGATGCCTCTCAAGGGCTTCAGGATACTATACGAAGAAAGACGGTCTTTGTTATCTGACTGATGTAGTAAAACACTTGAACCGATATGTCAAGTGAACTTTGGGACCATGAAACTATAAACATAAAAAAAAGATGTTTCCGTTACAGTTATTGTAATTCATAACTAAATCACCACCACCTATAAATTAACAACATTGAGGAGGGTGGACCTATGAGAACCTAACCCATGTAATGGACACGGGAATATGGAGCTATGACTAAACGCTAAGTAATTATTATATTTATTTTTCAAAGTGGGGTGAAAGTTTGGGAAAATTCACTGTTATTTTGACGTATGGTTTCATATCCCCTAGTATATTGATTGTAAGGGCCTTTAATATCTTAAAAGGTAAAATGACTTATCAGAGATATAAATGCAGCAGTTTCTCCTTCTGTGTATACGGTTTTACTCATGAATCTTCTCTGGAAATTTCTTGTCTTTCTTAATTCAGTCCCATCATGGAGATTATAACAAACACCTCCTTGCTTAATCCAGGCTTTGGTCTCGGGTCGAAGCATTGGACTGAGTCGCAGGGGCAGGGGGGATGGGGGTGAGGGCGGGGGGTCTCGACAACGCATGCTTTATAGTGGCCATGCATCCTGTTGTTGCAAACCAGGCCTGCGTGGCCACCACTGCTCCTCCTATTCTTCACCTTGTGTTTCCACTCCGAGCCACAAAGCCACCATTGTTCCCCCCCCACAGCACCTCAAGTATCATGCTTTCATAGCCCCATCAATAACACACAGCGCCTGCCTCCTGGGCCGCTCTCCATGCTAAAGCAGCCCTCCTTCTTGTTCCTCACTTCCCCACTAAATTAATGTAAGAGTACTCTGCACAACGCCCTTTGACCCAAAAGACAGGCGACCCATGAACTTGGAGTAGAGAGAGTGTCGGGATTTATTTTGGTATTGAATTTTTGGAAAGGCAATTTAGAAGTGTTGAAATACTTTTGAGCGAATGTAATTGGAATGACTTTTCTATTGATACAAATGAAAGTATTATTGATGACTGGTATCATTGATATTTTCTATACAGGTAACTTTTACTAGGTTATCAATTCGTTCTCTATGGCAGGTAAAAGCCCGTTTTTTCTCACCTAAATCAAAGCCGTTGAATACCGAGTATCTATCCAAACCCTCTCTGTTGCTCTCTCCACCAGTTAATCATTAAGCACAGTACCACTACATCTTCTACAGAGTAGATGAAGAGTAATCTCTTAATCCCTCCAAAAGAAAGTGAAGTACCAGCGTCTGATCTTAAACCTGACCATATAAGGAGAGGGGGGAAACTGGCTTTGAAGTGATGCAACAAGTATACTAACAAGAGGGGACAACAATTTCTTTACATTTGGAATGTAAAAATCAACATTGTTTCATTTTTGGTCTTTCGGCCACCACACTAAACACAAACACTAACAATATTACGCTTCAAAGTGACTTTCATGTGAACGGTTAAAATACACGAAACCTGCATAGGAAGTGTATCACCACAGAAACAATGGAGCCGGCCCAAAGGAAATGCTAATGAGGGCCAATGATGTCAGCAGACACTTATGCCCAGAGCAGAAGGAATTCTTTCCACTAGTAGGCATGAGATAGTTGCACATCAAGATGGCATGAACAGGATGTTTGGGTGACTATCAATACAATGTAGAAGTATTTCAGATATTTACATCTGCAAACTTGACAGCAATGGTGAACATTTTTGCGTGTGCATTTTCAGTGAATGGGTTTGTATGTATACGCGTCTGTCTTTTTCCTGAGTGTACACATTCTCTCTCTGTTCTCAACTTACAGAATGCCATTTCCTCATCGACGGATGCACCTGTAGAAGTGACCAAACTCGTCTGACGAGCTATAGTGTAAATATTATAACCAGTACATGCAATGCACTGCTCTCGGGCAAACAAACCCAGCTATTTACGAGACTATAATTAGCTTGGGCTGAGAGATACAAAAGCTAACATCGAAACTACAACAGGGGCCAAAACAGTTTCTATCCCTTCCCAAAAACAAACCATATTTTTGTAGCCTACAATGGATAGTTGACACAAATGCTAAATGTTTTGGTTGATGAGTGACACAGTGCAGCTAAATATATAGTATATAGTAAAATTATTATAGTAAAAAAGCTATAAGTAAAACCATTGGACAATGTTACCCACTTTGAAATGTGTTCTGTGACTAAGGCTGGCCTCAGGGTTTGGCTCCCATAGTTCATTCATTTCTTTCCTCCCCGCCCATGTCTTTTCCCCTTCCTTTAGACACACCCTCTCCACCTCCGCCAAGAGCCTTTGCTCGACCTGCTTATCTGAGCTGGGCTAGGATTGGCACACACTCCCCTCTACAAGGGGAGGGCCTTGTCTGCTTTCAATCAATAACCCCTGGAATTCAGAAATACAAGTAGGTCCTGTCTCTGGCAGGCAGTACCACACTCCTGAGGGCGGGCTCCCAAGTGTAGTCTGAAGTCTCTCTCTCTCTCTCTCTCTCTCTCTCTCTCTCTCTCTCTCTCTCTCGTGTTCCCTCCCTCTCACTCACCCTCTACCTCTCTCGACCGTGTTTTCTGTTTGTTTTCCGTACTCCCTCCTCTCTCCCAGGACCGGCTCAGTGTTTATTTTGCTCACAGCCATGGCTGAGCCCAGCTCTTCCGATTACTTCAGCTGTCCGCTATGTGTGAGCCTGCTGAGGGACCCGGTGGCCATCCCCTGTGGCCACAGCTTCTGCATGGACTGCATCAGCGGCTACTGGAACGATGCAGACTACACGGGGATCTACATTTGTCCCCAGTGCAAGATCACCTTCACCCAGAGGCCCGTGCTGAGGCCAAACGCCACGCTGACCCTGGTGGCCGAGAAGATCAAAAAGAGCGGCCTCAACCTCAACAACGGAAACGTCCACAGCCCTGCTGTCGCCGCCACCGCCGCGGCCCCCAGCCCCGCCGCCAACAGCTACGCCGGGCCGGCCGACGTCCCGTGTGACTTCTGCTCCGGGAAGAAGCTCAAGGCGGTCAAGTCCTGCCTGAACTGCCTGGCGTCGTACTGTGAGAAGCACCTGAAGCCCCACTACGAGTCGGCCACCTTCAAGAGGCACAAGCTGGTGGACGAGCTGGGGAACCTGGACAGGAAGATCTGCCCCCAGCACCAGAAGTCCCTGGAGCTCTTCTGCCGGACGGATCAGATGTGCATCTGTGCCATCTGCACCGTCAGCGAGCACCGGGGCCACGACATCGTCTCGGCCGAGGCGGAGCGCAGCGAGAAACAGGTAAGAAACGAAAAAGAAAAAAAAATAACAGCCAGGCTAAAGCCTCAAGTGGCTTTGAGAGTTCAGGAAATTCCTGAGGAAAGGAAAGTGTGTTGCATTGTCCTAAACCCAGTATGTTCAGCTGTGAGGCAGGAACTGCACTCTGACTCCACAGGGCGACCGCCGTCACAGTATTGACTTACCTACCAAAAACTTTAGATTCACAATCCTAAACCCAACGTTGTTAATGGATGAAACTATAGGATCATAAAATGACAACGATAATACTAATGTGGTAGTTTATTGCTCCAAGACAGCTGTGAGGTAAAAGCCCCCCCCCCCCCCCCCCCTCCTTCCTCCCCCCTTCCCCCACCACCTTCCTCCCCTTCCTTTACTGTATTGCCAGTGTTGTACTTTGACCCAGATCAGGAATGCTATCAGCAAGCCTAGCAGGATTTCACCGCCAAAAAAAATGCAGCTCTGTGATTAGCCAAAAGGGGTTTGAGGGGAGGGCTCCAGGTGTGAAACTACTCCAAACAATCTTTCAACATTCGTCTATCCAACCGTTTGTGTGTTTTTGTGTGAGTGAGAGACCTGGAATACGACAGAGCCAAGGTCTCTAGTGCTTCATGTTCGTGAGCCAGTAGTAGTTATCTCTGAACCATGACCACAGAAACTCAAATAACTTCCACTGTCACATGGTCTGCAAAGCCATGGAGGCGAGATAAGGAGTCGAAAAAACACCAGCCCTCCCCTACCCCTCCAAAAAAACGAGCACTATTCATTATTTCAACCTGCCTTGGTTTATTTACACTGCATGTGGCTTCACCAGGGCCGTTGGTAAATGAATGATATCTCGACGAGATCAGGCAGCAGCCCATCCTATTTCCCACTCTCTCAGCTAAATGGGGAGTCTGTTTTCCCTCATCCTCGGATTTACAATCCGAGTCTCACACATCTTACTCCCACCCTTCCCTCCCCCCCCCCACCCCCAAAATTACTCTCACTCCCATCCCCCCCCTGATTCTTACTCCTCCTCCCCCCAGATTCTCCACATTCCTCCAGCTTATCTTGAGAAGAATGGGTCGGTGGGTTAGGGTGAAGGCTGCATGAGGAGCCCTCTGTTCGGCCTGCCTGTGTACCGTGTGCACCTTTAAAAACCCTGGTGCGGCGCTCGACTCGCATTCCTGACAGCGCCAAGATTCCATTACACCCCCCCCCCCCCCCCCTCCCCCTACGATTCACCCTCACATCAACACCACCTCTCATCTCTGCCTCACATGAAAGCAGAGAATAAAAAGAGAAGAATTTCCCCCAGTATTTATCCGCATTAACATAGCAACCGACGTCCAAACATTGGTTGGTTGCTATGTGAATGCTGATCAAAATGGAAATTCAAGTTATTTCTCTTTTTTCCGTAAAGCAAACATTCTCGATCCGTAGTAAAGGGAACCGTTGCATTACCATTATGAAACACGGAGTGGTTGTCTAGAGCAAAGAAACCTGAATCTTAATCGGAATCATTCATTCAAATGAGCTCCAAGAAGACTGACGTGCCCGGAGGTCGCGTCCATAGCTATTTGCGCATTTGACTGTTAAATAACACAGAGTGGTTCCTCTTAACAGAAACTGCTGGGAGTCTCTCAGGCCGAGATCAAACAGAAGTGCCAGGAGAGGATGAAGGAGCTGGATGAGTTAAGGACCTCCGTGGACTCCCTGAAGGTAAGGTCTAGCCCAACTGTCAACGGTAAAGCATACCGTGTTTGTCTCATAAAACCCATTAACTCACTCCCATTAAATCACTTTTAACTGATTATACCTTGGTACCACATCAACCACCGTGGCCCCGTCTAACGCCATATCAAGCAACCATCCATGTTATTGTAAGGAACTGGGAATGTAAACAAACACTCCAAACTACCTTGGGTTACAGCCGCCATGGTTACTAAGCCCTCAATGAGGCTACGGTATGTATTGTACATAAACTCACACCACAGGGCGTGTGTTCTGTTTGTTTCTGTTCTGGCACAGAGCTCCGCCCAGAGAGCTATGGTGGAGAGTCAGAAGATGTTCGAAGAAATGATTCGCTCCATCGAGAGGATGAGGACAGAGGTGACCAAGTTGATTGGCATCAACGAGAAGGCCGCCTTCAACCAGTCCGAGGCCCTGGTGGAACGCCTGGAGCAGGAGATCGACGAGCTGAAGAAGAAGGAGGCGGGGCTCAAGCAGCTCTACAGCACCGAGGACCACATTCATTTCCTGCAGGTGCCTAATTCTAGCTTATGACAATAAAGCGAGTAGGGCGTCATTGGCTGTTCATTAGAGACCATGCTTAAGAAGTAGTGATGGAGCTCAACGTGGGGAATGAGGAGAATTAATACATTTTAAGTTATGCTCATCCCCAAATGTGTGACTAAGTTAGTCATGAGTATGATAATGAGATAATTTCAAACCAGAGGATCATAAGATCATTGAACTGTCGATTAGTAAGATAATTAAGTGATGATTGTGTGTGTGTGTGTGTGTGTGTGTGTGTGCGTGCGTGCGTGCGTGCGTGCGTGTGTGTGTGTGTGTGTGGGAGGACTAACGTTACCGCACATGATTCACCTTTTACCAATGTGTGATCACCAAAGACTGCTGTGGTGATCACACCTGTTTCACGCCAGAGTTCCGGCTGGTCTGTTAAGCAGAACTTCGCAACAACAAACCATTCACGTTACAACTATGTCGTGTTAAGATTTCACACCAGTATCTTTGTATCGCTTTGCATAACCTGCGGTCATTAATCATGTTTGAAAAGTCAACAGCGTTCCACTGGAGATCGACCGTAGCCCGTACTAGCAACACAGAAGTTTCGAGCACGCTTTACTAACCTATTGTTTTGATTTCAATCGGTGCAGAACTTCAACTACCTCTGCACACCGACGGACGACGGCTTCATCCCCCGTGTGACGGTGAACCCAGACTTCTCCTTCGCCACCGCCAGGAAGGCCGTGTCTGAGATCAAAGAGCGGCTGGAGGAGTACGGCCGAGAGGAGCTCCTCAAGATCTCCAAGTCAGGTGGGGAAAATAGACACACGCGCACGCACGCGCACACACACAGACACTTTTTTGCTAGGCTACAATCTAGGCAATGCTAGCGGAAAAGTTAGATGTTTGGCTATCAAAACACGTCGTGGCTGGGTGTGTCGAGTAGGCTGGTGACCCTTGTTCTGTCTCTCCTTTGCAGTGAACGAGGTCCCCGTCTACACACAGGTTCCAACCTACACAACGGAGACCTTACAAACAACCCGCAGTGAGAGAACATTGGACAGAAGAAGCAGAGGTGAACGCGCAGCATAATTGATATTTGTCAATATTTTGTTAATTTTAAGGAAATTGTATTTATTTTCGTCGAAAAAAAACAAAACCGTTTAAGGGTTACATATTTGCTGAATATAACATTCCTCCATCTCCAGGCAAAGAAATAATGACAGTGGACAGTGCTCCCCCGCCAGAGCCCAAAACCAGGGCAGACTTTCTCAAATGTGAGTATCTGACTCCTTTATCAAGATCATCATCACCACCATGTCAAATAATGACCACACACAGAGAGGGAGAGTATTAAACAACATGGATTTGTTTTCTCCCGTTAGACTTCTGCCAGCTGAAACTGGACCCCAACACGGCCTACAGGGAGCTGCATCTCTCCGACAGCAACAAGAAGGTGATCCGCACGCGGGACCTGCAGCCATACAGCGACACCTCGGAGCGCTTCGACAGCTTCGCCCAGGTGCTGTGCCGAGAGGCCCTGTCCGGTGGGCGCTTCTACTGGGAGATCGAGTGGAGCGGGGAGTTCTCCATCGGAGTGGCCTACAAGGGCATCAGCCGCAAGGGCAAGGGCTCGCTCTGCCTGCTGGGCTATAACGACAAGTCTTGGAGCTTGCTCTGCTCCGACACGGGTTACTCCGCCTGGCACAACCGGGTGGACAAGAACGTGTCCGGCCCGCATTCGCCCCGGATAGGGGTGTACCTGGACCACACCGCGGGGGTCCTGGCCTTCTACAGCATCAGCGGCAGCATGAGCCTGCTGCATAGGTTCGAGACCCGCTTCGGCGAGCCTCTGTACCCGGGCTTCGGGGTCGGCACATCGGTCAAGATCTGTCAACTGAAGTGACCTCACGTCCCTTACTGAACAGTCTCGTTACGTGGCCTGTGTTTATGTTAGAATGTAACGTACCAAGCAAATGCCTTTTTTCTACTTTTTCAGCCGTTTTAAACTGTACTTCAGTTTAGAGCTGCGATGGAATTGCAATTTTTCACAGGCTGAAATATTAGGCCTATTAGAGCATGCTTTTGTATATATTCCTACACCTAAGCAATTATTTTTTTGCATCTTGATGCAATTTGTATTACTGCAACACATGCAAAATATATTCACAACTGTACTCGGCAAGTTTATGAAGTGTTAGTCTATATTTTGTTTGCCCCCACCTTTTATTTAAAGTCTTATAATGGAATAGATACAAGGATAACCACTCATTTATATGACAGGATATTCATTTATAATGGTCAATTTGTCAATAAAGTGCTATATAATTGTATTTTTATTTATTTGAACTTAATTTGAACAAAAGAAGCCAATGTGGCTGTGCGACGGTGAGAGCGATATCTGAGATTAGGCTGTTTCTTTGAAATTAAAATAGAAATGTGTAAAAAGGACCAGCATGACGCCCGTGGAATTAGAGAAATAAATGTTCACTTTAAGCTAAAGAAGTTTAAAAAGCGTTTGAAGTGTAACATAATTCATCCACATGTATATTCCTTATGTTACGTTTCTTGGAACATACTGGCCTCTGGTGTTGGACTGATGTTTTACCAGTTTTATGTATATATAAATAATAAAATTGTAATTTATTTTTCAATTGGCCTTCTGAAACGAACGACAAAAAATAATCGCTATGAGGAAGCCAGTGGAACCTGCCAATTACAATTTAGGTGAAACCCCTTTGCACATGAATGCATTCTATTGGGTCTAGGATTTTTTTATATTCTAAGTTATATCACCTGACGATGCAAGCGTCATTTGTGTCGACATAGCAAAAAAGAAAAGGTGAAGGATTGTTTTATATAAATGAACACCATCTTGAGTGGCTCAAGTACGTACATTCATTTTCAAATGAGTGACATTACAATGTATCCAACTCCCCATATTCTAATCACAATATGACCAATGCTGGCACAGATGACTAATCTTAAAACAGTCACCTTTAAACTAGAGTATACACACCCTTTCAAATTCTGTATAGTATAGCAGCATTCCAGGACACACCCATTTATTAGTTTAGATATTGTAGATCCTGTAGATTATGGCAATACTCTGGGATGAAGTTATGAAAGAACAAGTTAACCATGTTCACAAGGAATGCAAAATGGTCAGGAGCTGAAACTATGCTAATTAATGGTGCCGTTTATTACAAGATAGGCGTGCACATGACCATCTAGTGTTCAGGAATGCGACACAATACGGGCAGACTTTGTTGGTATTATGACCGATTGCAGATAAGAGCATTTACTACATTAGACGTAAAAGCAACGGAGTGAATGAAGAAACATCAAGGAGCATGTAGATGCTAGCAGCAGGGAGAGATTAGGTCTTTCTCCAAAAAAAAAAAAGAAGCAGGTAGGTTGTTGAGATTTGAGATCAACTTGGTTCCTTCCGGTGGTGAGTCGAACACCCTAGCGAACCGACTACCCTGTCTCGCGATTAGAATGGGATGAAATGCAGATATTCCCTCCTTTGAGGTTTGGCAAGGACCACAACAACATACCATTTAAACAATAAACATTTATTGGATCCCTGGACTTGTGAAGGAATTAAGCATACAATGCTCAGGAGAAATAAAATCTCAAACTGGTTTCAGAAGCGTCCAAAACTTTTAAACAGCGTAGCCGATCAGACCGCCCTTGCCGATGCACTCTCCAATGTAGAACCACATCAGCACCTCGGTGCACACCAGTCCGTTCCTCACAGCATCCTGGGGGGACAAACACAATGAGACAGTTAGGGATGCAGCCTTCAGTGAGGAAAATAGGCTTCTTCCCACAGGTCGATTCTTAAATTCTGGTCAATTTCTGTAAATCAGACTGGTTAATTAAAGCTCATCATGCCAGACCTATTAACACTGCTTCAGCACATTTCAGAAGGTTTTCTAATAAAGCATTTATACTAAATATTCCATTATTATAAACTTATTGTCTGAATTTCAACCCAGTATTTTACTGTATCAGATTTAAATAATAAAAAAAAGCTATACGAGCAAACTACCCATCAACTGTTATAACTGAACCATCCAATATTCTGTAGAGCTTGTAAACCACCCTCCATCATTGCATTCATGGAAACTGATGAACCTGTATTGGCTTTATATGTTATCCATGCAGTACATGTTCATAAACACATAGCATCTGACACATTCTGAAGCATTAGCAAAAGGAAATACGTCTCAAATAATTTGAAGGTGCTTCTCATTATGATTCACAATATCAAATAAGGTCTGAAATATCACAGCTGTTTGTTGAACTTCATGATCTCCCCATATGTGCCTCTCCAAGCCCCATATGATCACTCTGTGCGACACATTCTAATGTCATAAAGGAACACTAGGGCAAAACTAAAGGGTATATCAAACTGCTTTCCAATGTTGCAACAGATGTCTGAAATACAAAGGACTCACGTATGTGTCCTTCTGAAAAACCCTTCAAAGCATATCTACAAAGTATCAGTGATGTTTTTAGGACACATGCGCGAGTACTTGGGTCAATTAAAAGCAGTCAATATGACATTGGAAAGTACTTTAAGACAAGGTGACCCGTAGGTCGTGTAGTGTGTTCATATAGAATGCAGGGGCATATATGGGGCTGCACTTAACGCAGACTAAACTAAACTACCTTTTAAAATTTCAGTTACATTGAAAAGACCCAGTATCAGCGGCTTGCGCTACTACTTTTACACAGCACAAACCAAGTATAAAACGAAACAGGGCATTTTTTAAGCAAAGACTAATTATATAAAAACAAGTCAAATGTGTTGCGTAAAAGGTGAATCTCTTTGATACCCAAGTTCAGGCCGAAGCCAACCCGAGCCATTACATGACTTAATCACCAAGGTCTTACCGCACCTTTTTTATTTTTATTTAATCCTTTAATAGTTTTATAATTTTTATTGTAGAGTGAGTAAGGCAGGAAGGTATGTGAGACATGCAAGCATGTCTAACATACCTTCCTGCCTTCGATTCCTGCCCGTAGTCCTTGCATGCCAAGGACTACGGGCAGGAATCGATCCCCGGTCCCTGCGGTAAGGACATGGCCTTAATGGTACGCGCTCTACGCGGTGAACGACCACATACAGGGGCGCCAGTTCCTAACGCACCTTGACGGTGGTTTGTCCCAGACGTCCAGACTGGAAGGACTTCAGGATGTTCGCTGCTCCTTCGATGGCCTTGGGGATCTCGGCAGGTGAAGGGGGGACGAGCTCGACCCGGGCGTAGTGCCAGAAGGTGGCCAGCTTGGGCTTGGAGAAGGTCACGGCGGCTGTGACACAGAGACACAGAGCTGTCAATGAGCTTCGGAGCCACAAGGAACCGCAGGACAAGTCTGGATGTTTTAGGCTGCTAGCTAAAGCTAGCCAATATACTACACAAGGTTTCGGCTCGTGCATCATCGACATGTAACGCAGTATGATCCTCTTCAGCTAAACTTCTTATTTTCCCCATGGTTACTTACACGTATGCAAAGTACAGTTTACACGAGCGAAATGTCATATGCTGAATAGGTCACGATGCGGTTTGCTGACATTAGCATAGTGAAATTATCTCAATGTTAGTCGTTTTAGACATTTTTAGATTGATCAGCCGAGCCCTTAGTTCTGAAAAGATATGCAAAACTTACCGCCGATATATGTCGGCACTTTGGCCACGATTTTCTGCACTGCCTGTGCCATGTTGCGTTATTGTTGTATGTTCACAGCTCCCCCGTTAGCTGCTAGCTGCGACTGAATGTCACCTCCAGTAGGACCCTCTAATAGTAGCTGACTACACAGCTGCCTGACTTAAAATAGGACGCGCGCCTCTACCGGCTGTCTGTATCTTTTTTTAATAGGTCCGTGTTTGCATGCTCGAAAGAGGATAAAGAAACAGCACCATGTTTTTTTATTTTATTAAACCTTTATTTATTTAGGGTAGGCCATTGAGAGCAGGCGTTCTTTTGCAATGACGCCCTGATTACAACACACGAATAAAAACAAAAATACAAATGTACACTATATATCGGTCAAACAACCAGAACAACATTTCAATACACATAAATTATTCAATAATACAATTGAGTTGGTGAACTTAGAGACAGAATATAAGTGGGGGAACATCAATGGAAGAAGATACGCACAATTATTTATTAAATTATTAAAATACGTCTTTTTATTTTTACCCGACCTCAATTTAAATTTCGATTTCTTTTATTTTTTTTCTACTTTTATATTCAGTACATCGATCTGGACCTTTATCGTTGTAAATGCATTAAATAGTCTAACCTTAAATATGAATCAAACGTGGAATGTGTATATGTTGATGTACTATATATGTGTACATATATATAAATAAATATATATATATATATATATATTCTGCTATAAACATTTCCACAACACAGCTCATTTAAATATGCATTTATTTGTACATTTGAGATCACTCATAGTTTGTCTGAGATATTTGTCTGATCATTGATTCATTATAATATATATGGTACAGTAATGGTTCCTTAGGTAGTTTTAGGGGCAGGCCTACACGTTGATTGATGCCTGTAGAATATCTCTCAAAGAAATGAATCTTCAGCATTCTCCTGTGAAGTAAAAATGACAACAACAATAAGTCACCACCATATAGTTGTTCAATGATGCTCAGAATATCATTTGTTACCTTACCTCAGAGTCCTGAGATTCCAATCCAGAGCATGTCTGATCCCGATCGTTGCTGTGGTGACTTTGATTCTTAACCACCAGGGAGAGATGTTTCCCTCCTGCCTTCACCAACATGAGCACATCTTCCAGGTATTTCCTCTCAACATTGTGTCCGTTGACCTCAACGACCACCTCACCTTCTACCAGTCCTGCTCTGTGGCCAGGGCCCCCCGGAGTCACCTACACACACACACACACACACACACACACACACACACACACACACACACACACACACACACACACACACACACACACACACGCACACACACACACACACATTATTAAACACTGAACGGTGTACCCAATATTACCATGTCCAAACTACGGCCCTCCACCACATTCTGGGTGGGCCCCGAAGCGATGTATGTTATTCATTGTATTCGGCCCTCTGGTTTATTTACACCTAAGGTGTGTTTTTCTTGAAATTCCCATTTTTGGGGGAATTTCAGTCCCATATTAAAGTCCACTACAGTCCCATATTATGCAGTCCACATATATTAACATCGGAACATTCACCAGGATACCAGAATACCATGGGAAAATACAAAAATAGGAAATGTTAAAGACAATATGTGTTATTTTTAGTACCTGGCTGACAACGGTCCCAGAAGTGTGTTGGACAGAGTCAAAGTCCAGGCCGAATCCCAGAGGTCCTTTTTCAATGACACAGTGTCTTTGAGCAGGCAGGCCATCCACCAGCTCCTCTGTGGTAGCACACAGGCTAGCTACAGAATCCTCTGAGGTAGCACACAGGCTAGCTACAGAATCCTCTAGGCTAGCACACAGGCTAGCTACAACCTGCTCTGGGGTCTCCTCTGTTACTGAAGGCAAAGGACTCTCCCTTTCCTGCTGTTCCCCACCAGCTTTGTCTCCACAGAAAATAACCGGAGATAAACCAAGCTGGGACATGGAATAAACGAAAGAGATTGTCAAACAACAACCGCAGCCTAAGTGTACACGGCTATGTGGTCACATACAGGATTTCCATAACGTTTCAATGCCAGGGGAAAACCAAGCAAGGGCCCCCCATCTACAAAACACCAAAACTAAAGACAGGCATGTCTCTGTTAGATGGCATGATTGGTTGCTTAAGCTTTTTTTAGTATGCATTATGAAAGGACCTTCTTTTTTTCTATTTGAATATTGTTGTATATTGTTGCATTTAATCGGCGGCTGCCCCTCCTAGAAGATCAGTGGTGTGGAGGCACTACCTTGCAGTAGAAGTCCAGCCCCTGGGCGGAGATGGTGGTGAGTGTGATCTGAGGACTGCTCTGTTTGACTCGCTCCACCACGACCTTGTGTGCTAGGGACTCCACCGACTCCCAGTCCACCTCCAGAAGCAGCTCCCCCTCCTGCATACCTGCCCTCTGTGCTGGGCTGCCGTCATGCACCTCCTGCACCACATGAACTGTAATGTGAGGAGAGCACTGTAAAAAACTGTCATCGCTCACATCACAACGAGTGGATAGTAGTAGTAGATCAATAATGAGTAACACTGTCAACAAGAACACCTGAATCCCTGACATAGCACATGTAAGCAGACCACAGGATAAACAAAAAATATAATAATTATAAGCAATTCAATTAAATACTTCAGAGTGCTAATTTCTATAATTATCAAAAACAATTCCATAATGAAACTAAAATACTCAATTGGGGACAATTGGGGTTGAGGAGCATCGTCGAACTATGGCTTTAATCGGATTAAACTGTGCATGTAAACGTACTGAGTGTGTGTGTGTGTGTGTGTGTGTGTTTGTCAGCATGCGTTAGTGTGTGTATGTCAGCATGTGTGCGCATTCATAAATGTTTGTGAGCGTGTGTGTTTGCGTTCATACTTATGTTTGCTTCCGTACGTTTGTGCATGGGAACGTGTGTTTTTCGTGTTTGCATGTGCGTGCGTGTGTTTGTGTGTGTGCTTTAATTATTTTGCCTGTCTAATTGGCCCACCTGTTCGTCCTGAGGAGGTTTTCCCCTCCTTCAGGAGGAAACCATAGCCATGGGGCCCCTGGGCCAGGGCCAGGCTCCTGGCTCGGTGGGGCAGGTTACAGGGAACCGCCATGGCCGGGAGGATGGGCCACTTCTGCTGGGTGTACTTCTTCTCAGTCTCGCTGTCCACCACCAGGACGGTGATGTGATCGCCACATTTCTTCACCTGCGGGTCCCGACACCATGCAGATTATCAGTTTGAATTGTGTGAACAAGAAAGACCAAACCGAGCATCCATTTCTTTGCAGGCGAGCATCTCACCATGCTGGTGAGGGCAGAGTGCGTGAGGCCGGACACCGCCGCACCGTTCATCCACACCAGGCGGTCTCCCCGGCGCACCCCTGCCCTCTCAGCGGCCCCCCCATGCACCAGGCCCACCGAGAAGTGGCCCTTCTCTCCTGCCGGTTGGGTGGGAAGGTAGATAGACATAGAAAGACATGCATAGAGTATGGTCTTCAATGTAGCTTTCTTCAGTTCCATACAATTTTACTAAACTAGAAGACACCTTGGGCCCTATCTTGCATCCGGCGCAATTGACTTTCTCACTGGCGCATGTGTCGTTGCTAGTTTGCAACTGGCGCAGAGCGTTCTTTTCCCTCCTGCGCCACTCGTCGGTAAATTAGGGAATGATCTTGCGCCCCAAGGGGCGGTTTGGTGAAAGGAGGAGGCGTGTTCTGGCGCAAACGTTCCCTGGTGCTATTTTGCAGTTTCAGAAATCACTTGTGCCACAAACCAGGAAATACCTGGTTTAAAGTCAGTGGCGCGTTGTTCAGATGCTATTTTAAGGGCGCATGCATAATGTTCCTTGTGCACCTCGCGCATACACTTTGCTTCTCTCATCTACCTAGCCACACATTCTTGGTAAATTATTTGGGAAAGAACAGCTGATACAGCGGTAATAAGTTGTATTTTTAAATCAATGCATCTGCAAACATCGTACAGCCAACACATATTGTCTTGACACAGACATCGTGTACATGCCCATAACTTTTAGGATTGATTAGTGTTTGATCGTGAGAAAACATTGTTTTACCACGAGTGAGTGTTAAAAAGAATGAATGAATGCGGGCGCGCGTGTGTGTATGTGTAAAAGAATGAATGAATGCGGGCGCGCGTGTGTGCGTCTATCTGTTTAAACACAAGCAAACTAAACACGTAACGCATAATACAGTCCATGCCAATGTATATAAACGGGGGGACACATGCATATTAGGAAAACAATTGACAACAAGTCGATAACGATAATGCATACAATACTGATAAGAAACGATGTTTATAATGTATTGCGTATATCATTAAATAGAACCACAGTTACCGCATATCATGTGTGTGTTAAGTTTTCTTTGCCGAAATTTATTTGAGGACTCAGTATTTCTGAAGTTGTGGAAGAAAATCTTATTCCATGTGTGAATTAGGCCATATTATTTGGCCATAAACTGAGCCATTTGAAGTTTGAAATTCCTGTGCATCTGTCTCATCTGAGACTGCAGACGCGCTGTCAAAATATCAACTCGTCAGATTCAAATGCGCTCATGGCTCTTAAAGGGGATGGGAGCTGGCACTCTCATTGGTTTATTGCATGTTACGCCCAAACCACACCTAAGGGGAATTAGGCTACTTCAGAACAACCCTTTCTAGATTTGCCCCGGGCGCAAGAGTCATTTTTGCGCCGGTAAAATAGCAACATCGTCATAGAACCGCCCACAAAGCTACTTGCGCTTGGCGCTTCTCACTTGCGTTTCAGACCGTTAAAATAGGGCCCTGTCTCTCAAAGCAACTGACAGGGATGCTTCTAATCAGATCATTATCTATCATTATCAGATCTTATAAGATCATTAAGAAGCAGGTTAAGGGGTAAGAGGGAACTGAAGTGTATAACTGGAGAGAGATAGGGGTTTGAACCCTGAACCCTTTGACTCTGAGTCACAGCTCCCTAACCCTATCATATACAAACAATCACTTGGATCAAAAGTACATGGGCAATTTTGGTTCTTGAATACATATAGATAGTTCTGATAGTTCTGAACAACCATACCTTCCACCGGGTTGAAGCTGACTCCCAGGCCAGAGTGAGAGTGGTTCCTGGTCACATGGCAGAGCCTGGGCGATTTGCAGCTCTTCATCTCATGTGACTTCACCAATTGCAGGAGGCCGTCCCCCTGGGCCTGGGCCCTCTCGTAGCCCTCCTGGTCCAGCACTAACACACACAGCTGGTTTCCGCTGATCCTGATCCTCCGGGCCATCTTGTGGATAAGATCAAAGAAGAGAAGATCAGAAATAAGATCTATTTGATTGAACCCAGACAGGAAATGTGGATCACAGGGCACAGGACATTTGGCCTACTACTAAGTAAAACAACATCATTTGTTTTGATTAGAATATGTTAAAAAATATATAGGCTGCATGAAAGAAATATTGATCAAAAAATATTAAATAAATACATAAAAATTAAATAAAAACATTTTCAGGAAATGCATGAATCAAGATTGAATTCAATTTCCCAATTATATTTGAAGGTTTGATTTTATTATATTGCAGAGCGCATTAGGAAAAACCATGCACACTTCCATGGGCTTCCACCCCTCCACGTCAAAGAGGGGTCTATTAGCGTCAGTGATGAGCGAGGTCCCTCTGACGCACCACGGCTTGAGACACGTCGTCCACGAAGTACCCGTTGACCTCCAGGACCCGGTCACCGTCCCGCAGGCCGCTGCGCTCCGCCACCCCGCGTGACGCCAGCTTCCGGACCAGGTGACCCCGGGAGCCCCTCTCCACGGTCAGGTTGAACCCGTACCTCTCGCCCTCGTCACGCCGGAGGAAGCAGAGCCGCGGCGTGGGCTTGGAAACATATTCTGGAAGAGGAAGGGGAGGGGAGATAGGTGGGCTTCATGTTTTCTTTAAATTTCATTTTAATTAAATTCAGATTCTTTGTTTGTCCCTCTTGGGTCCATTTGAACCTGCACACAACCTTGGGGTGCAGCTGCATGTAAGATACACAACTATTCTTGAAAACTTGTCTGGTGAACTTTTGATGGACAGACTTATTGTCCTATCAGGTTGCATGGCTGACCTATCGGACTTCCTGTTTTTTGGGCATTGGAAGCAGTTTAACTAGGCTCAGAGATGAATTACCAAAGAGGTAGGGGATGAGAGGGAACCCACAGTAGAAGAAGGGCTAAAGGGCAGCGATTTGTCAGACACAGACAGTGAAAACACATCTCAACCCAGGCGCCCTCAAAGAGAGAATAGGGGTATGCTTCTTGTGAGGTACAGAGATTATTATGTTTTGCGATAGAAGATCTTAAAGACGTTTCCAGATAAGACAAACTGAGACTTCAGTATTCTTGTTGTTATGTGAAAGTACATGTGCTAAACTGACATGTTGTTTTCTTGTGTTTCAGAGATGGGTACTCGGGAGATCTTGCTGGTTTGGCAGGCTTGAGCAGGGAGGACGTAATGCATACAAGTATTCTTACAAGTTTATATTCTGTTGTTTAATGAACTGTTGATGGACAGACGTATGTAGAGACCGTTGGGAAAAGGTGATACATTTGATGCTTTGAGGGGGGGAAACATTTGGACCAAAGGGCCAGGCGTCTAAAGGGGAGTTTTAGCTTCGTGGACTGTTTTGCACTTTACTGGCGGTTGATGATAATATAATATATGACAATAATGATTGCTTTAGCATCGGGGATTAGCACGTGGAAACAGAAGGGGTTCGTGTCTCAGAGATGGCAGTGGACTGAGGGCGAAGAAGAGGTACATGTTTCAAGCTGATTTACGTCAGTTAAGTGAGTGACGCTGTGCCCGTTTCGTGTAGACGATATAGGGGCACAGTGTCAAACGCTCACGCTACATAACAAGACATGCTACAAATCCCTGCATGAACTTTGCGCATGGGGCTTGATGACCTCACTTTTGGTTTGCTCCAGTTGCACATTTTACACACAGTGAATATAAATAAGGTTTAACGGCCTTCTGAGATTTTCCCACTGTGGAAGCAACCTGCACTATGTAACTTGCAGTTACATAGTGCAGGATTAGGCTTTATGTTGATGATCAAAAGGCATGGCCCTTTGTTTTGTGTATGTGTGTACATCATGTACTGGTGAAATGATTGATGGCAGTTAGGGGTCGTCGATGTGTAGGCCTACCTGATTCGTCTGTGTTGGCCATCGTTGGGTTGTTGATTCCTTCTTGGGATTAAGTTAATTTGCTGTATTGAAATGTAGATTTTTTTTTTAGTTCATTGTAGTTAAAAGTCATTAACCCAAGCAGTCCTACATTTTAACAAATATTTGTATTTCTTTGGAATTTTGGAAACTTTGGCATTTTGAGACAAAACAAATTAAACCACATCAGAAATATTTGCAGTATATTCTCAAGATCCTACATGTTGTTATCTGATATTTTATATTATATGAGGTAGGTAGAGGCAGTAACTTTACTATCATGTTCCTATGAAAGGTGTATCAAACAATCTTTTCTCTGTCACTTGTTCTTATCTCAGGCCAAAAGTCTGTTGGGTTTTTATTAGCATGTTCCAAAAGTCAACATACTGACAACAGTGCAAAACAGAACAGCAATTAAATGTGGTGATAACACATTATACTATACTGTTGTGAATGAAATGTGCTCTATGAAATGTGAGAATGGCTTTCAGTGCAAATACTTAATTGACAATAAGTGTCCTGAAATAAATTAATAAAATGAAATCAATGTTACATTTGTGTCTCGAGTTTGAGAGAGACTCCTAAAAAGATCAACTTACTACATTAACTTTTGAGTTCTATCAAACCTTTTAAAAATTAAATAGCACGTATATTAAACAGCTGAAATAAATCGGACGGAAGCCATTTTGCTTACCGATCCATAGCACACTCATTAAATTAAACCCATGACCTACCTCATATGCTCCAAGCCTGCTCAGTCACACTCACCACCGACTGTCATTACGTCACCCTGTCAATCACGCTTGTTAGGTATTCAATTTACCAGTCAAATTAACCGCTTTTTAGAAAATACGTGGGGTTCCGTCCAAGAGATACTCTTAATGCATGTGAGGCTGGTGACTGAGCCGTGGATAACAGAGCTGCTGACTACGGTAATTATCGCTAGCCTCATAAAGCAGAATTGAACCTGAACAACATGTGACTATGTCTTGCTGATGGGCTCCCTGCAGTGTAGAAAGTAGAGAGTGAAAGTGATTATTCAATATTTTTCGTGGTCAGTCAGCTCCATGCAAAATATTGCTGGTTATTTAAGTGGCAAAAAAATATTTTACAGCATCAGGAAGATGAAAAAAAGAAAAGAAACTAAAACAATTCTGGCTTTTATCATGGAAATTATATAAAATAATAATAATCTTTTTGGCAAACTTGTACTAAAGTATCAATCAATGCAAACCAAATGGCTCTGATTTTTTGTTCTTTAGAACTCATTCTAATTATTTTCCATCATCCATTTCTCTATGTAATAGACAGACACTGCTACTTCAGTACACCATTAAAAATATGCCGTTGTTGGTATTCCAAAAAGTGAGTCTAAGAAACAGGGTAGACCTCAGTCCTTGCATCAGATCCAATGGCGGAGGTTTGCATTAAAGTGGATGAGCGCCCATAGCTGGTTATGTATCAGGCTGTTTGCTGCTGCTAATGGCTTATTGTTTGCTTTTAGTCCTCCATAAACCCTGTTACATTTGCGTCGTGCGGACCCACGCATACATGCACGCGCACACTCACACTAACACACACACACACACACACACACACACACACACACACACACACACAAGCACACACGCAATACATTTTCCAGTGCCATTTCTGTGAGTGTTTGAGTTTGAATTTAGTGATTAGTGTCTTTTATTTAGTCTGTGTAATCTGGAAAGTTTCCTTCTACTAATCAATAAAAACATACTACTTATCCTACTTATTTTAGCTAATATCTTTATGTCTACTTTTAAGATGTGTTGACTCTTTTAAAGACACTTACTTGTTACAAAAAATGTATCTAATTCAGCGTGGAAGCGGTAAAAATAGGCAAACACGGGAATGGTGAAACTAGGAACAGTTTTAACGCAGTAGTACCGAGCGTTCCTCTTGTTGAAGTCTCTTCACCTGCAGGTCCCCGGAGATAAAAAATATGCAAAAAGATGGAACTACTTCCCCGGGGGGACGGTGGTCGGAAGGTGGTCCTACCCCTCCTTCCCTAATACCCTCCTACCCACCTACCCCTCCTACCCCTCCTACCCCCGTACCCCTCCTACCCGCTTACCTCTCCTACCCGCTTACCTCTCCTACCCCTCCCCTACCCCTTCTACCCCCCTACCCATTCTACTCCTCTTACCCCTTCTACCCCCCCAACACCTCCTGCCCTCCTAGCCTTCCTAGCCCTCCTGCCCTTCTACCCCACCTACCCTTCCTACCCCTCATACCCCCTCCTACCCCCTCCTAGCCCTTCTACCTCTCCTACCCCTCCTACCCCTCCTACCCCCTCCTACCCCTCCTGCCCCCTCCTAGCCCTCCTACCCCCTCCTAGCCCCTCCTACCCCTCCTGCCCCCTCCTACCCCTCCTACCCCTCCTACCCCCTCCTACCCCTCCTGCCCCCTCCTAGCCCTCCTACCCCCTCCTAGCCCCTCCTACCCCTCCTGCCCCCTCCTAGCCCTCCTACCCCCTCCTAGCCCTCCTGCCCCCTCCTACCCCCTCCTAGCCCTTCCACCCCTCCTGCCCTTCGACCCCTCCTACCCCCTCCTACCCTCCTACCCCTCCTACCCCCTCCTACCCCTCCTACCCCTCCTACCCCCTCCTACCCTCCTACCCCTCCTGCCCCCTCCTACCCCCTCCTACCCCCTCCTACCCCTCCTGCCCCCTCCTAGCCCTCCTACCCCCTCCTAGCCCTCCTGCCCCCTCCTACCCCCTCCTACCCCTCCTACCCCTCCTACCCCCTCCTACCCTCCTACCCCTCCTGCCCCCTCCTACCCCCTCCTACCCCCTCCTACCCCCTCCTACCCCCTCCTACCCCCTCCTGCCCCCTCCTACCCCCTCCTACCCCCTCCTACCCCCTCCTACCCTCCTGCCCCCTCCTACCCCCTCCTAGCCCTCCTACCCCTCCTGCCCTTCCACCCCTCCGACAGAGGGCCAGCAGGGCGGTCCGGTGCTTGATAAGTCTCTTAAACCCCCTGGACCACCACCAACCATGATACGATCTAACTTTATTGATCCCAGACGGGGCCTTCTGGAGAGGATGGACTAAATAACGGATGTATCGTATTTCTTCTTTTCCTGTTTCCATAGCCATCATGTGATTCATGTTTAACAGCAGTTCCATCCCACAGAACTGCAGAATGATACAAGTAACACTAAAGCAGATTAACGTTGTGTGACTCACTGGAGAAGTTGAGCTGCTTGAGTGGAAGTACGCAGTGCTATTAATATTTGGTGTTATGCTTGAGGAAGGGGGAGGGGATGAGAACGCAGTCAGAAACCCTGTTGTATGTTTTTTTGGGAAGCTATGTGTGCAGTAATGTGGGTTGGATGGATGAGGTCGTTAAACACCTTCTCCTGTTAATGAATGTCATGTTGATATTGATATTGTTTTTACTAAAAAAGAAAGGGTCAATGACCTAAGTTTGTATTTGCTCACACTGTGTCGCTGAGTATCCCACTGCATTAAAAAAATCAATGAACGTGGGGGCGGTGTTGTTTGTTTTTTCTACTTAGATTGGCTAACAAAGTCATATTGATGGGGTCATTGTTAACACCTACTGTACACATTATATTTGCCTCCAGCAAATACAAAGCTCTCTCTAGTCACTGGAGGAATGATAAATATGTATCAAACTAATTCCCTTTAAAAACTATTTGTGTGGTTGAATATATAAAAAAAAAACTAAAAAAAAACAAGGCCTGCTAGTCAATAATAATTAATTGTAATAATTAAATAATATGTAAAAAATATAATCTGTAATAATATATAATAAAACAATATAATGAGAATAATTGATTTATAATTAATTAATAGTAATTACTATTGTTACTATTATTAATAATAGTATTATTAATCTGAAGTATTAGTGACGGCTGCCTCTGCCACTGTTTTGTTGTGTTTGTAATATTTAGTATTTAGTATTTTTCTATTTTCATTGTTATTAGTGCTACTATTGTTATTTGTGGAGGTTCCCATAAATGGTCTTAGTATGAGCAGTGGAAGAAAAGGTTATAAACGGTTAACTTTATTATAATCCTTTTAACAGCGTTCAGTACACAGAACTTGTATTGTTTGAGTTTAAGATCCACTGACAAACAGAAATGGACAAACAAATAAGGTTAACAACTCACCAATGATCTGTTTGGTGGAAACAGCCGTTCTAGTCGATCAAAACGCATTGTCTGTCACATACTGAAAGGTTTCGTATAGGGATGTCATTACTCGTAATATAAGAGAGAAGAAAGGCTCGGTAGACGAAGCTTGATGACCAGATCATATTCACAGTGAAACAAGTGAGGCCGACATTGAATGGAATAACAAAGCACAAAATGAACCCAGATAATCATACAGTAGTGGAGTGTTGAACATCTGTATTTTAAAGTTCCTGAAAAAAAACGATTTCATCATTATTTGAAAAGTGTGTGAAACCATACTAATGGCTAATGAACGGGATACCATGCGATATCTAGGGAAGGGTGCGTAGCCTGCCTGTGTTCATCCTTTCGCCTTAACAGCTTGGACGGATTGGGGGCTTACATTTTGGTAATGTTCGAAGAAACATAAACATATTTTTGTTTCAATCACTTCATCAGTTAACCCGCTTTACACACTGCAGAAAACAACATTTTCCCATTTATCTGATCCTGACCTGCACACAAAAGAAGGACCTCCATCAAATCAGGCCCTTTCTCTCCATTCCCTGACCAACCTGGGACACATTTTGATCAAACAATAACACATGTCCTGTTCGCCTCACATGGGATTATCCAGACCTCACTCGTCTGGCCTTTTATAGCTTCCAATGCAGAGAGCGGTGACAACACAGTGACAGGAAAACTCAAAACAATGTCAACGTTGGTGACACAAAAGTGTGTGCATGTGTGTGTGTGTGTGTGTGAGGGTGTGTGTGTGTGAGGATGAGAGGGTGAGGGTGTGTGTGAGGGCGTGTGTATGTGAGACGGTTCATCTCTGGGCCACACTCACATTTTTATGGATCAGACTATTGCTCTTCTTGACAGTAACCTCTGCGAATCATAAATCCTCTTTAGTCCTCAAAGGATGGCATTACATTGCTGTAGTATCAGGGCAAACACAGGTGTAGCTGCTAATATTAACACACATGTATCAAAAAGCTTGAAGGCATCGTGCTCTTGAGATGCAGGTAGGGTTAAGGATACAAGGAGATCACGGCCAAAGCGGTTCGAACCCAGAACCTTCTGGCTGTCAAACACCATAACCGCTAACTCTTGCTAGACTATCCTGCTGCTCGCTTCTAGGGGGTAACAGCATTGGTCAACATAATATAATTATAAAATTAATAATAATGATAATAATACATGTTATTGTTATAGCACCTTTCAATCTAAAGTTACTTAACAGTGCATTTAAAGCAATAGGACAAAAATACAGGCAGCAGCAACGTACGGTAATTCCACTTGTGTTTTGGGTGCTCATGTGCACACTGGCCCCAGATGTGATGTCTGTCATATGAACTCAGTTACTGCTAACAGCCACACCTGTGTTTAGGCCAGCTCAGTGAACCAGATGCGTTGCTACCTGAATACGCTTACATGCTACATACAGTACGTCAGCGGTGACATTTGTCTTTCCACCTTGTTCACAAAATGGAAAACCTCTGCAAAAACACTTCAGCTTTTTTCCAGCCATGTCAATAAAACACATGATTTTGTAATGTTTGACAAAATTTGAATATCCTCCTGTGGTTTTGCCCAAAAAAAAAATCAGATTTGGATGAGGGAAGAAAATCAGGATGCTTTGCTCAGAAATTTCATTTTGGATAAATTTCATTCCTTAATTGATCATGCAACATCCAGTTGCGGTTTCCCCATATACTTTCAAGCAGCACTCATATTGATATAGAACAATAAATTAAATACAAATAAATAATAACCATACACTGAGAAGTGCAAATGTACATTTCTTTACAGCATAACATATTCACTGTACAATCATTGAGTATATGCTTATTCTATTGTATGCATTATAATAAGGATTACTTAGTATTATAGGAAATATTTCATAGCAAGTTTATTGGAAAATAATATTTGCTTTGCCCGGTGGCATGTACTTTTATACATGTCAAGTGCTATTGATTGTGTATGTATGTATGTATGTGTGTGTGTGTGTGTGTGTGTGTGTGTGTGTATGCAATTTGTTGATGTGATTTTCGATATGTTGACGTGTGTGTGTGTGTGAGCACGTCCGCGCACCTGTCTGTGTGTGTGTGTGCTTGTGTGTATGTATCTCTACACCAGTGTGTTGAGTGGGCATTTTCTATTTACATCTTCTGTGTCTGCAAAAAACTAAAAAGGAGCATCGAAGCAGAAGAACCCATTCTAATTCAGAGGCACGAACACACCCAGCCAAGCAAGTTTCAAGTATCTAGCATCTAGCAACAACTCGTCAGTCGGACATGGACCAAGTGGCTCATAAGCCGGACCTTTCACTGTTCGCAGTCTGTGAACGAGAGTGCGAAAGGAGCGAGTCCGAAGTTGGAAAACAGCTTTTTACGCAAACGACAACATATTAGCATTGGCTATTGCATTTGAGCTTGACCCACATTCAACGCATACATCCAGGATGAGAAGACTTGGCCCCCTTTGTGGAACAAGCCTGTTTTCTTTTGTTTTTTTAATATTACACTCCAAGGTTTTCTTCCTCGTCGAAGATATTCATATGTGGATTAAAAAGTAAAAAGGGCCGTACTCAGGGTCAGGTCAACTGTAGGTTGTGTTTAAAAACAAGGATATATCTGCCCTCCTCTTTCAAGACACACTGCATCCGCGCTGTATTGAATCTCGACATATACAAGGACACCTAATCCATATCTAAATAACATCCATGTACTTTTTTCCCCCTCTGTAAGAATCCCGATGACACACATGGAAAACAACGTTTATTACCGCTCACCGTCCATTATTTTTTTGTTGTTGCTGATGTCCTGTGCAGACGAAACGTGGAGCGGCTTTTTTCGAAAATGCTGTCTATGTATCAGTTAACGCATACTTACCGAACTTGTGTTGCGATTAGGTTCCCGTGGTTACCAGCCTTAGTTCAGTATTATGAAAGGTGTCCAATCTTGATACTCTTGTACCGGGCCCTGCCACAGTGTCACTTTCTCATCGTTTGTCCCAGTGTACCATTGTGTCAAGTAGGGACAGAGGTTCTTTGACTGGTGCGAATCCTTGCGGGGCTTTCCCACAGAGGGAGTTCCCGGGTGTGACCATGGGAGAGATGGAAGGGGAAGCCATGGTCCGCCTCACTTCAAGCAGGATTATTGCGTCCCTTCCGAGGAACGTGGCTTGAGCTTCCAATCTCCTCAATGCCACGTCCCCGCAGCGAAACCACAACAACTCTATTCCCCACCGCAAGTAAACATGCTTTCTGGTCTCGTGGGGTACATGTATAGTTGCAGTGTATTAACATTGTATTCGTGGAGAGTTACCGGTGGGTGCTTATGAAATACTCTCAACAAAAGTACTGTTGGGAAAAAAAAAGTTGTTTGTGTAAGAGAATAAAACAAGACTACTAACATCTTGGTGTGTTTGTCCGGGTTAGAATAATCTTGACCGAGGATAAAAACCTACGAGCACAGAGTCTACCCCTCTACCACACTGCACTCCTATACCAGTGAATTATGAACTGTACAGGTGGAGTAATGCTGCAGCATGTATTCTAGATAGTTGTTCTTATGTGCATGTCAGTGTGTTTGTGTGTGTGTGTGTGTGTGTGTCTGTGTCTGTGTGTGTCTATCTGTCCGTGCAAGCCTGCATGTACGTATGTGTGTGTTTCCGTGTTCGTGTGTGCATGTCTGCGATCAGAAATGAGACTATATATATATATATATATTACTGTTCCCTACGCTCATCTGTCAATGATATGGTACACGGATGGTTTGAGATCCATGCGTGGTCAACATGGGCCGCGGCCGACGTCCACGCGTCCAGTGCTAGCGCTCTGACTTGACCTTGTAGCGCAGAACCAGGTAGGTGGCCAGTCTGAGGACCACAAAGAACACACCCAGGACTATGAAGTCCACGTAGAGCTTGGCATCCTCCACGTCCAGGAGCTGCAGCACCTCCTCGGGCTTCTGGAACTTACACACCACCCCTGGGCACTCCAGCTCCGAGCGATTCATCCCGTAGATGGACAGGATGACGCCCTCGAATCCATACCTGCACCGGGCAAACAACCGTCAATCCGCCAGCGTTAGTGCGGGGGTGATCGTCTGGCAATCATTTTTCATTGAGGAAATGATTCGAAAAAAGTTAAGCAAAAAAAGTGGTTTGTTGCATTTTGGAAATCGTTGTAATTTCATGACAACGCACCTGACGTAGGAGATATAAGAGCTCCACTGCAGGTACTTGGGAATGGTGTCAAAATTCACAAAGAAGCCCGAGAAGAGCAGGACGGGGATGGCCGTTACCGGTCCCACAAACGTAGCCACCTGGGATGGGAAAACAGGCTTGTTCACCCTTACGAACACGGATTGAAACTGATTTCAGTGACATTCAATGAATGAGTGAACTTTTCTTTTTCTCATTCAGTTTCATGTGGAAATATATGCCACGTCTAATTTGCAATGTCTCCTAGGTTTAACTCTTGATTACCCAATATCACACTGTAGCGCTAACAGTAATTATTTTGCACCATGAAAACTGTGTTTGGTTTGGGGGGGGGGGGGGGGGGTATATATCTGTATTTATATATATAGATATTTCTTTTTATTTGTATCTAAATATTTTGTAGGCTCGTATTTGTCCTCCTCTTTGTGTACAGGACATGCGGGGTGGCTGACCTGCAGCGAGGTGGATGCGGCCCCTATGAGCAGGCCGAGGGACTGGGCCACCAGGGCTGTGGACGTAGACAGGGCCATGAAGAGCAGGTACCTCACCGCCTCGGGGGGCTGTTCTGTCATCCAGTACACGATGCTGCAGTACATGATGGGACAGAGCACCTGGCACAGAGACAGAGGGAGGCAGAGGGTTTGCAAATCCTTTTTTTTTTGGTTTTGTTCATGTAGACGGTTATATTCTCCGGCACGTCCTCGTGAGAGTCACCTGGAACGGTATGTCCGCCATGGTCTTTGCTAGGTAGTATGCTTTCAGACTGTACCAGTAGTTGAGATGTTCCCTCAGGAACACGGACATCTCTAGCGGGACTGAAGCAAAGGGCAGAAGAAGCGAGAACACATTACAATTCAGCAGACGCTTTCAACCAACGCAACTTTCGAGTGAGGCGTCAACAAAACTGGGGCGTTTCCAGAAACAATTTGAAATGTCGCACAGCCTAGAAAAACAACTGGATAGAGTGCAGCCTGGCTCCACTCAGAAATGCAAGGTTAGCAAGAACACAAATAACAATTCAAATTCACATAATAGTTTTATATTAGCGGAAGTGCGGCAGTTAGCGTAGGTACCATATATCAAAGTGCTGACGGTACAGTTGACCAAAGTCTCTCAAAGGCACTCCGAAAAAAATAAATAATAATAGAAAATTACTTAGTTGTGTATCATCTTATCCTAGCTATCTTTGTTGTATAAGGGTAATGGGTTAACCTAGCGATTGTAAGTGATTGGCACTTGGTTCTATGAACATCCTTACTGTACCGACAGCGATATTTTTCTCTCTGTCTTCTGACAAATGTACTTATTGTAAGTGGCCTTGGATAAAAGCGTCTGCTAAATGCCCTCAATGTGAATGTAAAAGTCTCTCACAGGTCAGGATGGTGGGCATGAGGGCGGCGAACATGAGGAAGAGCATGGAGAAGAAGAGGAAGCCCGTGTTGTTGAAGACCTTGCTGGCGTCGTTGCCGATCTTCAGGTAGAGCAGGCCAATCAGCACGCCCACACACAGGTGGGACATGACCCGCAGGTGGGTCAGCACCTTGGGGAGACACAAGCAGGGCCACGCGTCAACGCAACGCCGGTGGCCGCTGGTGAAGCCACACTGTAGTCCGGCCAAGTGGATCCGAAGGGCCCGTTACCACGGTTACAGGCTCAGGGGACTTCAAAGGCCCCCATTTTATGAACACCAAGTCATTTATGTCGTCGTGAGGGTACTGCAGGGTTTTTACTCTTGAAATAGACATATATTATAGATAAAGTGAGGAAAATATAGTATTTTGGCTTTTTATTATTATATATATTATTATTTCAGAAATAGCGTTGCTTTGTGCATCACAAGATTTCCATTGTAACTTTGCTGACTTTTTCTTTCCACTTCTTCGCTATGGCCTTGGCCCACTTGCAGTAATAATGCATGAGGGGGCTGGCGCGCTCAGCCTCTGCATGTGTATTTAACCATTTTCTACCGTTTGCATATGAGGTGAGGCACCAAAGGCCATCACCTCGGTACAATTAAGAGGTACACCTGATGTCAAAGGTTGTGAACCACTGATATAAGGGCATGGGATACTTCCCCCCGAAATCCCAAGGGAAAGACCCTGAGAACGAAGGCAGCCGAGGGATCCCTGGGTGGAGTGTACCGGTAATGCACAGTATTAATGATGCTGTGGAAAAACCATTAATAGGATCAGGGCATACCACGTCTCTGCATATCGTGACAAAGGTTCTCTTAAACAGAATGCAGAACTGTGTGAAGGTACTGGTGGCAAAGCTGCGCTTCTCCATGGTTCCATAGTCCTGGGGATCACATTAACAGCACATTCATGATCAATGATAACTTTGTTTGAAAACAGTTCAAATAATAGTATAATATAGTAAGTAAAGCAGAATATACTTAATAAAGCGAGGACATGACACTGCGTGTGTGTGTGTATGTGTGTGTGCTTGTGTGTGTGTGTGTGTGTGTGTGTGTGTGTGTGTGTGTGTGTGTGCGTGCGTGTGTGTGTGTGTGCGTGTGTGTGTGTATGTGCCTTTGCGTGTGCGTGTGCAACACACGTTGTAACCTGTGGAGTGGCAGAAGGAGTCGCTCTCGTCGCTGGAGTTCTTCTTGCCCTCCTCGGAGCAGAGCCCTCCCTGCACCGCCTCAAACAGCACCGGGTTCAGGTCCCCGTACTCCCCCGACGCCACCTCGATGACTGGGACACAGCACAGGGAGAGCCACGCACCGTCAGACCCGTGTCCGTCGGACCGGGCACAGATATTTTTACGTTTACATTTAGGGGATTTTGCTGACGCTTTTTATCCAAAGCGACTTTGAACCATTCGTTCGCCCGCCCGTCCACCCGGCGGCGGAGTCGACCACGCAGGGCGACAGCCCGCTCATCGGGGGCCGTCACGGTGAGGCGTCTCGCTCAGGGACACCTCGACACGCAGCTAGGAGGAGCCGGGGATCGATCTAGCAACCTTCCGGTTACCAGTCAACCCCGCTCTACCTCCTGCGCCACTGCCACCCGAGATATAAGATATAAGGTGGTTCACATGCGTCTCCTGAATCCCATGTTCCATTATTAGTCGAATGTAGCAATACTTATAATATGATAGCTCTCCAATCCAATCCAATCTAACCGAGCCTATTCCAGCCTATCCTAGTCTAGCCTAGCAAAGCACATTCCACAGTCGCTGGGCTGGGAAACCAAAAAGTGAAAAGAGTTTCAGTGTTTCAGGTTTTGATACAGATATATTCTAATCAAATTCAAGCTAGCCTATCTTTATTTGATCTGATCTAGCCTATCCTAGCCTAGCCATATCAAACATAATATATTCAATTCAATATAATATAATCTAGCCTAGCCTTAGCTGATACCAGTAGCATATGGATAGGCATGCATGTAATAGAACACACCCCCAACCTACTGCCCATACTTACTGAAGTCAGCTGGGTTGTGGTAGGTGGGACAGTGCAGGCCCAGGTTCTTCAGGTAGGGGATGAGATAAGGAACAGTGCCTTTGTATATACACTGACCCTGACTGAGGATGTAGAGCTGGAAGGGGAGGAGAGAGGAGAGGAGAGGAGAAGAGGGGAGGGGAGGGGAGGAGAGAGGAGAGGAGGAGAGGAGAGAGGAGAGGACAAAAGAGGAGAGGAGGGGAGGAGAAGAGCGGGAAGGAGGAGAGGGGAGGAGAGAGGAGAGGACACGAGAGGAGAGGAGGGGAGGAGAAGAGAGGGAAGGAGGAGAGGGGAGGGGAGGAGATGAGAAGAGAGGAGAGGAGAAGAGGGGAGGGGAGGAGAGAGGAGAGGAGGAGAGGAGAGGAGAGGAGGGGAGGAGAAGAGAGGGAAGGAGGAGAGGGGAGGGGAGGAGAGAGGAGAGGACACGAGGAGAGGAGGGGAGGAGAAGAGAGGGAAGGAGGAGAGGGGAGGGGAGGAGACGAGACAAGTGGAGTGGAGAGGAGAGAAGAGGAGAGGAGGATAGGAGAAGAGAGGAGAGGAGAGGCAAAGAGAGGAGATGAGAGGAGAGAAGAGAGGGAGGGAGGAAAAACAGAAAGAGGTAGAGGATAGATAAGGGGGAGGGGAGGTTGGAAGGGGAAAGAGAGGCAGGAGGGATGGAGGGAGGGAGGGAGAGAAAGAGAGGGAGGGATTGAAGGAGGAATATAGCAAGAGAGGGAAGAGAGACAGAGAGAATAAGTCACAGGGATGGGAACACAACAAACAGTGACACTGGATGTCTATGAATTATACATGAAGAGCTGACACAACAACAGCCATGGATCGCCGACTACGTTGACGCATCGCGTGTGTGTCAGGGGTATCAAACACAGGAAGCTACACAGCATCGCTGTCTGTCTAGAGGAGATGACTCAGGGAGAAGTGGCCCTGCGTGCCAGGCAGAGCAGGGCAGGTTTGACGCATGTGGCCCGGCGGTTATACCTTGTCATGTTCTGAGACGCTTTGAAACCGTGTGAAACTGACCATGAAGGTCTGATGCATGGCGCTCAAGTTATGCAGTGCATTTTTTTCAATGAACTGAAGATTCTGATTGGCTGTCAGCATTGTAGATCAAAGAAATGTTTATATTTTTTTGAATTTCTTTACCCGTTACACATTGTCCATTTGTTTCACCTCAGCTTTTGTAGGAATACCGTTCCCGGCGTGTGGGTCCGTGTGGTTGGTCATGCTGGCATGTCAATCAAGACCTCTCCCTGACGGGTAGGCGGCTCTCGACACCGCGTGTCCACACTTTACACTGGGCGGGCTCAGCCAGACTGTACCTTGTCAAAGAGCTCAAAGAGCTTGGCACTGGGCTGGTGGATGGTGCAGATGATGGTACGGCCGCCCAGGGCCAGGGACTTCATGAGGGACAGCACCTGGAAGCAGGACGCGCTGTCCAGGCCACTGGCAGCCAGAAGGTCGGGGGGCAGGTGGAGGAGGAGAGGAGCGGTGTCAAGGGGGCATCGGGGGTATCGGGGGGTAGGCAAATGATGTGGTGAATGTGACACAGCATTGTGCCAGACTATACTGTGCTTCTGACTGTACTTGGCCGTAGCATGCATGTAGAGGCATTAACTCTTTTGGTTTGAATGTTCTTAAGAGTTCAAAATGCTGTGGTCAAATATTACACAAAATATCAAACTCATAAACAAAAAAATAATAAAAGAAAAAGCAGATGTTTTCTCTTTGAGCTTAACTCTCAGTTCCATTTATATGAGGATGAGACGTGAGGTACGGGTCAGCCTATTACAAGCAGTCACACAGCTCGATCGTGATGCACCGTAGCCTGTTCAACAAGCAGCGGATCCACGCTAATCAACCGCACACTGTGCTCCTTTCATCCAAATTAGCTTCTGATTCATTCAGATTTTCAATTCTTGCAGCACAACAACACCCTCCTCTGATCATAACGGGCCTTGTCTCATCTCATCTGATGTATCTCCGCTCACCTGTTCAGCCCACATAGTGGGCTGAACAGGTGAGCGGAAATAAGTTCATGGAATTACATAATGGTGACACGTTAAAATGTTACATTTTAACATGTTAAAGTTTAATTTAACATGACCCCATTTGACATGACCCCACACTTTGTTTCTTCGACTGAGGGCTCTCCTACCTGGTGGGCTCGTCGAAGAACATTACTGGGGGGTTGTTGACCAGCTCCAGGGCGATGGCCAGCCTCTTACACTGACCGCCCGACAGCGAGATGGTCCGGGTCTGGGCGCACTCCTGGAGACCCAGGGCGGTCAGGATCTCATCCACCTGGGTCACACGCACACACATCCACACACACACACAAATGCATTCACCCACGCACGCAGACATACACACACACGCATTCACGCACACACACATACACATGCATGCATGCACGCACGCAGAAACGCACACACGTTGAGGCACGCAGGCACACGCATTCGTGCATGCACACACAGGCATTCACGCACGCATGCAGACATACACACACATACAGGCACGCACGGACACACAAGTACACACACATTCAGGCACACGCATGCAAGCACGCACGCAGAAACACACACACAAACATTCACGCACACACACACACACACACACACATGCATGCACGCATGCAGAAACCCACACACACACACACATTCATGCGCGCACACACACACAGACATTCACACACGCACACACACAAATGGAGGCTTGTTAGGGTTTATATACATACACAGTACAAATCAGCAGGTATAAGCGTGACAGGGTGCGGACGACAGACGAAGGTTTAACCTACCAATGCTTTCTTCACTTGCATGCTCTCATTCAGCTTCAGATTGGCCGACACCTGACAGAAAGGAAGGGTGACATCTCTGTTATTTCACTGTAGGAATATCTCACATAAAGGTGGAAATCCTGACAATCATTTCATTTTGAAACTACCAAACAAAACAAAAAAAACATAATTCATAATGTTCTTCTATTTCTGATGATATCATTTCCTGCCTGAAATGACTTCCCTGAGGTAAAAAAAACGATCATGTGTTTTGATTGAATGAATAATAAATCATATGCATGAGATAGAGTTTATCATTCTGTTTTATATAAAGCACAATCAATAAACTATATCTTATGCATATGATTTATTAATTAATAATAGATTATATGCATACAATAGAGTTTTTCAATCAATTTTATATAAAACATAAACAATAAACTCTATCTTATGCATATGATCTATTAATAAATAATGAATCACGTGCATAAGATAGAGTTTTCATTTTGTTTTATAGAAAGCATAAACAGTGTCTGAAGGAGCTCACCATCATGGCTTCACGGGTGGAGAGGTGGGGCAGCAGCATGTCGTCCTGCATGATGTAGCAGGACATCTTCCGGAAGGTCCTCAGGTCCCGGGGCCGCCCGTTCACCAGGATCTGACCCTTCATCCCCGTCTCCCTGGTAACAGATACACACACCCCACAAAAACACGGACCGTGTTTCTAGCTTAGGCTTTAATTGTCAAGTTACTTGTAGCTAGGTATTAGCTGTAGCCTGTAGCCAGTCAGTATTTAACCTGTAGCTAGGCCTTAGCTGTAGCCTGTAGCCAGTCAGTATGTTACCTGTAGCTAGGCCTTAGCTTTAGCCAGTCAGTATTTTACCTGTAGCTTGGTCTTAGCTGTAGCCTGTAGCCAGTCAGTATGTTACCTGTAGCTAGGCCTTAGCTGTAGCGTGTAGCCAGTCAGTATTTTACCTGTAGCTTGGTCTTAGCTGTAGCCTGGAGCCAGTCAGTATTTAACCTTTAGCTAGGCCATAGCTAAAGGTTGGCCATAGCATAGCCAGTATGTTACCTGTAGGGTTAGCCTGACCTGGGGAGCGTACCTATGTTCCCCGGGTCCTATGTTCCCCGGGTCCTATGTTCCCCGGTCACATACAAAGCGGGGAACATAGGACCCTGTGAGCAAATCTTTTTGTCGTAGGATGGTAGGAGCAAGTACCGCCTTTTTCGCCTCTGATTCGCCTGTGATTGGTTAGAATGGCTCTCCTCCTATTGGTTATGGTTAGGGTTAGGTTTAGAGTTAACCCTCACCCTAACCCTAACCCTAACCATAACCCTAAACCTGACCCTAACACTTTGCACCCGGGGAACATAGGACCTGGGGAACATAGGGATGACCCCCCTTACCTGTAGCCAGCCAGTATGTTACCAGTAGGGTTAGCCTTACCTGTAGCCAGCTAATATGTTCATCAGAGTGGATTTCCCGGCCCCCGAGGGCCCCATGATGCCGATCAGCTCCCTGCTGTTGAACCGTCCGGACAGACACTTGAGCAGCGCTTTGTAACCTGGGAGAGAAGGAAGCTCCATCACTCCAACGCCAAACGGAGATGTGCTTCAGAATAACCGTCACCCGTCGCTCCAGTTTTCATCTCAACAACTACCCCAATAAACTGCTTATTCTCAAGAAAATAAATAAAATCAATGTAACATTTATTGTGTAATCAATGTCAACAGCATTTAAACATTCCGATAAACCGATTTAAACATTCAATCCTGTCCAAAAATTCACAAAGGAAGGTTAATCGATGACGGTTGTTGAGTCCAACTTAAACAAAAATAAGAGATCCAAGTACAACAAAAGGATTCAGTGTGTATTTGACTTCAGTTGCACCTTTTCTCCATTGATAAAAATGTTTGCTCCGTCTGGAACAGTGTAGAAAATCAATTCAGTAACACCTTCAATACCCCTGACATTTGGACGTCTGCTGCGCTAATAGTTTAAGTTAGCTGTGTGTGTGTGTGTGTGTGTGTGTGTGTGTGTGTGTGTGTGTGTGTGTGTAGGTGTTTCTTCATTTCCCTAGTCTATACTCTTCAAAAGTGCCCATGGGCGGGGGGGGGGGGGGGGTTTCATCTGGGGGACGGTGTGTGTGTGTGTGTGTGTGTGTGTGTGTGTGTGTGTGTGTGTGTGCGTGAGTCTGTGCATGTGTGTGTAATTAAGGGTCCCAGCAGACATGACAGCGCTGAGCCTCCGCGAGGCTGCAGTAGTATACGAGCCCCGTCCCAACGGCCTGTGGGCCTCCTGCCTGCTCGTCCATCAGTCATACCGGCCTCCTCTCACACATCACAGCGGCTCTCCTATCAGCCCCGTGGCCCCCGGCCTTGACGTGCGCCGCATACAAACACATGTTGTCCTACGCTATTGACCTTCCCAGCATGCTAATACCGGGGCATCAGCGCACGGACACGCCGAACACAAACCCTTCAAGGCGGGCGTGTCCGCGTGGAACGTACACACAGACACACGCATGCACACACGATCGGATGCACGCAAGGAAGAGCACACACACGCATATGACCCAAACCCACACACATACACACACACACACACTTGGATACACGCAAGCATGTGCACACACACACACACACACAGACACATGGATGCATGCAAGCACGCGCACACACATGCATATGACACACACACACACACACAAACACACACTTGTATATGGGCAGCGACACATGCAGTGGCCGGTTTTATTAAGTGGAAGACCTTGCTGTTGCCGCTCGCAAAATTGTGTCTTGGAATTGACTTTGAATCTCACTAGAAAAACTTGACTCTTCAATCACGTGTTAAGTGGAAATGTTCACATGCAATTGATTTTCCACAGAACATTATCCTTAACCCATTACAAATTCATCAGCAAAGGTAGAGCAGCGCTGTGGGCAGTGGCTCGAGAAACGGGTTGTAGGTCCTCAGTGAATAACAACTACGAATTAAAAAGAATGAAAGACTTTTACACAGAAGCGCCAACACATCAAAGCCATCGCAGTGGGAGTTGTAACCATATGCAGAAGTGTCCCAGATCACCTACAGACCATCCATCCTCCTACACACACATGCTCTCTCTCTCTCTCTCTCTCTCTCTCTCTCTCTCTCTCTCTCTCTCTCTCTCTCTCTCTCGCTGGGCCAACGCGGGGTTGACATCGTAATGGTCTCTCCCTCGGGAGGTGAGGCAGTCTTTAGACAAAGGGGGCCCGTGGTGCCGATGTGCCGGCATGGAGACGTGTTCCGCCCACTCTAGATGGAGCTAGAGGCCTAGAAATCTGTGCTCATATACGTCAGCATGAATCGCCTTGTTGAAGGGTTCATACCTGCCAGATATACCATCAGTGACCCAGCCCTCCTCCCTTCTCCTCTTCCTCCGCCTCCTCATAATGTTCTCCTCTAGAGTGTTGTTTTATGGGACGCGATGAAATCATAGCCAGCCTCCTCCCTGCCCCCCCAACGTCCCTTCTGCCCTGCCTGTCTCTGCCCATCCGGACACACATCCCCTCCAAAATAAGCCCAGCATGGAGCCGTCCTTGTGACTCACAACCCCAGCAAGGAGCCTACCTCGTGACTCACTAAGTGTTCGCTTAGTTGTGACATCATCGCAGTGTTCCCAGGTTACTGTGGTGCATGTAGCCTCGCACATCCCCCCCCACCCTGATCTGCTCTCTCCTCTTTATTTTATCTGATTGTTTTTCACACAATCCAGAACACCTAACCGCTTAATGTTCTAGGTGTCATTTGTCTCAGACTGAAACTGCATGAAATCTGGTTTACAGCTTTGAGGACTGACTGAGGACAGACTGAAGGAGGGCTGTGAAACGCTGTCAGCCTGAAGACCACCAGCATGAAGTCCCACAGCTGAAGGTGACCTTGACCCAGCCTTCTCCCCCTCCTCAGAATCCAATTCATTCTTTATTGTCCTCCATAATGATTTCTGGGAACGCATCACTGGTACACACATAGACAACGTCAAACGCAACGTCACACAAACACATGCTCACGCACGCATGCGCATGCCATCACACACAGCAGATAACCTACATTACATACTCACATTAGATACACGTTACACAACATGTCACACAACACCTCAAACACCCAGAAGCATGCACACATACACACACGCACGCACATGCACACACACTCGCGCACATACACACACAACACATAACCAACATTACACGCACACACATCACATACAGATAACCTACACTACCTCACACAATATCATACACACACACACAAACACACTCAAAGCACTTAACCAACAGACAGTTGGTTGAATGAAGGGTGGCTATGGTTACCCTAACACTAACTGCTGTCAAAAGATATATGAATGCAGAATCTGTAGGCAACAGGAGAAGATGACGGTGTTTAAGACATTGTTTGGAGTCTGTTGGATGCAGGTAAACAGTCTGTGTGGAGAGCAAAAAATATAGTAAATCGATCGAAAGAAGAATCACATTGAGCACAAACAATAAAGAATAATGAATGAAACAAAGACACTTGACAGTGATGCGGACATTTTTTTGGAAGCATTTAGGGAAACTTATTTGTGACAACTTAAACTGGCCTGACAATGTTAATTAGCACACTGTTTTCTGAGAAATTATGCAATTCTCTTATCTCCATTGGCGCACGGACGTGTTTGCCGGAATAACTGTCCGTTATCCGGCTACACCAACACCCTACAAATATTTCCAGTTTTGCCCGGAGGTAAATCGCTGTCAGACAATAGCCGTTTTTTTCTGAGATCGCCCTCACACCAACTCTAACCATGACCTATGGATTGCAGATCTTGGTATACAGGCCCTGTTATAAATAATCCTGCACCAGCAATACCTATTCTAAATAAACAATCTGCAAGAAAACCTTTGCACATCTCAGAGAAGACCAGCTTTGTGCTGAAGAGTGTGCACAACAGAGGAACAACAGGGATTGATTTTGCAATGAGAAGACAGAGGAAGACAAAGCTTCGATACACGTAGAAGAAGAGGCTGCGATATCGACCGGGAGCAGAGAAATCTCCTGTTATTCCTTTCCTCTGGCCCGGTCATCACTCTGTTCACGCGCTGTGTCAGCCCCAATCGACGCTACATACTCGGGTTTCACACAGAAGAGAAAAAACAAACCCCAGAAAAATACTTCCCTGTCTCTGTATGCATATGAGACGCTGAGAACAAATAGAGAGGGAGTGCATAATGCAGCGGGTTATGTATCCTACTTCAGGAGGACAGCTTGTGTGAAAGATGTAAACAAGTTCCCTCGTTCACACCCAGTTCAGTGGGTGGGTATAGGATATGCCCTTATAACCCATTTGGTGGCTATTATTCATCCAATGTGTCTCACTGCACCGCCACCGAGGGTGCATACGATGTTACCTTGGGGATGTTCTCAGTAGGGAATCCAACAAGCCTAAAGACCAAATCATACTTTTGCGTCCTGCGCGAATGCAAAGATCTGGGAAGATCCACCTCGCTACTCCTAGAGGAGGAGCCATAGGGCACGTGAAGACAGGCTGACCTCCCAGCAGTTCCAACTGAGGTTCGAAAGCCGAGGCAAGCGGTGCTCTAAGGAGTGTTCACTAGCAGGTGACTGGGGCCCGACCAGAGATAAGTAGGCTGCATGTCTCCTCCTCTAATACGTGTGGTGAGAATAAATACCATTCATAATTAATGCACAGATCAATCACTGCCTTTTCCTTCTACCAAAGCCGGACGTGGGTTTGAATGAGCAGGGGTGGGACAGTAGTGGGGTGGGAAGGGTGTGTGTGGGGGGGGGGGGGCGGGGACACACGTCGGGCAGCAGGAGTGAATTATTTACCACATCTAAATTCTGCTGAGCGCAGCACATCTGCACACACAACTTGATACAGTACAGCGATTTGAGTTTATGTGTGTGTGTGTGTGTGTGTGTTTGAGTGTGTGTGTGTGTGTGTGTGTGTGTGAGTGTGAGTGTGTGTGTGTGTGTGCATGTGTCTGTGTGTGGGTAAGTGTAGTATGTTCTGTAGCATTTGTGTGTGTGTGTGTGTGTGTGCGTGTGTGTGTGTGTGTGTGTGTGTATGTGCATGTGTGGGTGTGGGTGGTTTGTGTATGTGTGTGCCTGTGTATGTGTGTGCATGTTTCTGTGTGTGACTTAGTGTTGCGTGTATTCTGTAATGTAAATGTTTGTGTGTGTGTGTGTGTGTATGTGTGCATGTATGTATGCGTGCATATTTGCATGTGTCTGTGTGTGTTATTGTGTTGTGTGTGTGTGTGTGTGTGTTTTTTTTGTGTTTGTGTGTGTCCGTGTGTGTGTTTGTGTGTGTGTGCGGGCATATGTCCATCATTAATTGGATAGACGGGCGAAAAAAAACTCTCTACTAAAGAGTGGCTTTTTTTGGGCAAAAGCACCTCTCAAAAATAGCTGATACTAATCAACACAGCCGGTGTTTTCTCATGCTTTAAACCAACACTGTGTTTGTGTGTATTTGTCTGTGTATGTGTCTATGGTGTGCGTGAGCACGTCTCCATTTTGTGTGTGCGTGTGTTTGTGTGTGTTTATGTGAGTGTGAATGCTTGCCTATGGTGTGTGTGTGAACTCAGGTCTGTGTGTGTGTGTGTGTGCGTGCGTGCGTGTGTGTGTGCGTGCGTGTTTGTCTCTTGTATGTGTGTATGTGTGCGCGTGTGTTTTGAACACGCGCGTGTGTGCACGCGAGTCTGTCTGTGTGTGTGCATGTGTGTGTGTGTGCGTGCGTGTTTGTCTCTTGTATGTGTGTATGTGTGCGCGTGTGTTTTGTACACGCGAGTCTGTCTGTGTGTGTGTGCGTGTGTGAATGAGTGAGGCCGGCGTGCAGTACCTCTCCTCCGCCAGCAGGGCCCCTCCCGGATGGTGTAGGAGAGCTCGGTAAACTCCAGGTCCACGGCGGAGCGCTGGGGCAGGTGGGAGAAGCGCTGGGCGTCGGTGATGTGGTTCTCCACCTTCTTCAGGTGGACCAGCAGGGCGGCCTCGGGCGGGGCCCCCCCGGGGACCTTGGTCTCCTCCATGGGGATGCTGACTGGCCCCGGGTCCAGGGCCTTCTCCGCCATGCTGAACGCCTGCCGGGGGGAGAGATCGATTGTGTGGTCAATACACTTATTCAGCTGAGATATTATTTTCTTTGAAAATGTTCTGTTGTCATGGAAACCTCTGGACGATGGTTCTATCTAACTGTGGTGTCCCGTTTTTCTAAAAATCAATGCACAACCGTGGGGCAGTGTTGACCCACAGTATACGCTTTAGATTCTTGCGAGCCGGTTCGGCTTGGTAGCCTGGGTGTACCTGTTGACTTTGGAGTGGAGGCTCTGTACCACCGCGGTGGGAGTTTACTTCTATCTTTCTATCCTTATTCCTCTCTGACTCTTGTGTCTATCCATCTGTCTCTGCCTCTCTCGTATTACGTGTTTGTACCAACGTAGAGTCCGTTTGTTGTCCACATTCACGAATTCTGCTTTTATTTATAAGAGCTTTATTGACATGGAAAATAAACATGGACACTGCCAAAGCAGTTAAAAATGTAAACAAAGGAAACGGATAAAGCAACAAGAACTATAAAAAGTCCAAACAAAGTGGAAGCATAAATCTTCTGCTCTACTCTTCGTCTTCCAGTAAAGTGGGAGGTGGTCGACGTAGCAGGTGTTATAATCAAACTCAAATGAAGTCAATTGGTTTATAGAAGGTGGTAAAACGTTCAAAGGGCTGTTAGGCCATATTGGAAAAGGAGAAGAATAACTGTTGCTTTGGTGTGAATACACTAGCCAATGGTCTGAATGCTGTTCTGCTGATCGCAGACATCCTGTTAAGAGGTTAGGTGCATGGCATGATCTCATTACACACACCGCTATGAACTGGCTTCTGGAGAGGGGATGGGGCTCTGAATGTGTGTGTTGTGTGTGTGTGTGTGTGTGTGTGTGTGTGTGTGTGTGTGTGTGTGTGTGTGTGTGTGTGTGTGTGTGTGTGTGTGTGTTTGGAGAACTGGGCTACTCTGGTTTCCCTAGCCCAACCGTCTTGGCGATCACGAAGGAACACAGCGAACGAAAGCGCCTGCTGAGGTAATGTAGGCTATGGCGTATAAACGTCCAGTAATGCGTGGTGATGGATGACTCCACTTAACTCAATTGAGACTGCCCAAATGCGCTGTTCAACTCAAACACTGTGCAGTGTACCAATGCTGAACCAATGAGCTGGTAAAAGTATGCAGTTTCATATTGATTTTGTTAAATGAACAAACAATAACATTAGTATCTATGCATCCGAGGCGAGGAGGTTGAGAAAGGACAATACAGACTTTGTCATAATGCTGATAATCTCAGCTAATATTGACTCATTGGAAAGAATATAGGCTGAATAAATACACAGGACATTCCTCTCCAGTATAATATTTGGATTATATATGTGTGTTCAGGGTACCTAGTGTCGCAACTGAGCATAAGGGCATGTCAATTTCTAGAAAGAATTAGGCTGATAATGCATGTAATAATTAGCTTTCACAGTTGGCAGTAGAACAACAAGTCACTTAATGAACTATTTGGAAGGGTGGTCTTAATTTGGTGTCTTAATGACTGAGTTAACCTTTACCAACCATTGATCATCCTCCATGAAGCTTTGAATCTAACTGCTATAATTCCCCTCTATATGTAAGCTAATGTGAATGCAATGCCTTACACTGCAACATATTTTGCACCACATTTTATGAATACACATGAAAGTTAAAATTATGCAAGTATGGCATTATAGTTAAAAATTCCAACTGGAATGATATGTTGGCTGTGGTCCAACACAAAAAGTCTAATTAAATCAAGAATCACTTCAATATTCCACTTCTGCACCAGCTTACAGAATATGTCCTGGCCCATTCTCACTGTTTACAATTAGCCACATTACACAGGGAACGGGACGTGATGAAATCATTTCATTAACCGTCATGGAGTCAATGATTAAGAGTGGAACTGTCACTAATTGAAGTAGCACATCGTGGTGGCTTTTGTTTTTGGTCGGCTCCAACATACTCACATGCTTACTTTCTAGCATGTAATAATAAAAGTAGTTTCATATGAAGAACATGAATAAAGACCGTTTTGTCACTAATGGATTATTTTACATCAGAGAGCGGGGTCTGGTCACCGCTGGCAACAGTGCAACGGGTTCAAACTACAGTTTGAACCCACCACTGTTGACATTTCACAACCGGTGCCGAACTGGAATGTGGGGCTGCGACGCATGGCCATAGAGCAAACGTGAACCCTTTGCTTCAACTTAAAGGCAAAGAAACACAACTGTGTAAACTTTACTACAAGCATCCAACGTACTCGATTATCTTCCAAACAAACAGCACTTCGTCACACTCCAACATGTCCGATGGACCCGCTGCAGTGCTGAAAAATCTCTTGTGCTGTAAATGCAGGACCATGATTCAAAGTGTCGTGTATTGATTCTCCACCGGCCCTTTGTAAATATCCACTAAAGCCCTGATGTATATATAAAAGTATGGAGCCCGGCCCAGTGGGAACACTGACAGACGGTAATGGCCTCCCACTTAGATGTAGGCCGATAGGTTCTCGTGCCATGATCTCTCCCCTCGCAAGGACATGATTATCCTGGTGATGTTGGTGGTGGTGGTGGGTGGGGGGGGGGAGATTTACTTTGTTGTTTAATATGCACAAAGTCGTCTGAAGCCCCATAATAGAAGGTAGTGTTCGGCTCATGCTAACTGCAAGATGGTCATTAATGAAGGACACCCTCAGAGTCTCCTCAGAATTCTATAGAGGCCGGTGTGAGGAGGGCCGCGGTGAGAAGAGCAAATGCAGGGAATGTGAGAACCGTAATAATCGATAGACACATGTTAAAAAAAAATGAATCCAAGAAGTCACACACAGGCACCCACACGCGTGAGCGCATGCACACCAACACACACGCATGCACGTACACACGTACACACACGTACACACACACACACACACACACACACACACACACACACACACACACACACACACACACACACACACACACTTTGATTCACATCGACATAGGCGGAGAACATGTAACGTACTTTTTGGTGTGTGTTGAAACGGTGGCCCAGACACTCGCGGATTCTTTGTTCCTTATGTATAATAGCAACAGTGTTCAGTTGATCAGTGGAGATCAAATAACAGATTCCATCCACGTCTGAAGGTCCCGGGAGAGTCAAGTGGCAGCTCAAAGATGGACAAATGAACAATTCAAAACGAGTGTGAGCCGGCGACACACGGTGTTCCGTTCAGCAGGAGTCCCTCGGGGTGCGGTGCATCATACCGCACATCCAATAATACGGCAACTCCTGCTATTAAAATCATGTCCGGCGATAACTATGACAGCATCTTTGAGAATAGCGAAGGAAACAGCGTCGCGCAGCTACGTAGGCTATGTCTCATGTCTAGGTGCTCGAATCAATCTCCTCTCTGATTAAACCATCCTGAACATCCATAGAGTTGATGTCTCTCTCTCCCTCACTCTCTTTTTTTCTCAAGCGTCTTTCCCTTTTGTAAAGTGTCGATTCCAATCTCGAGTCCGTCTAAATGGGGGAAAGAGAAAGCCCCAGTGGTGCAGCAGCAGCAGCAGCTCAATGGCAGGCGCCGTTATCTCGCCGGTCAGTGCATCAGTGGCACGCGAGGCGGTTTGGGATGCAGGGCGTTGCTGATGCTGTCAGTCTGCGCGAGGAGAAAGACCGCACTCCCATCTCCCGGAGCTCGTGATATGGATGCTCACATGCAGACTTGTTATTGTTGTTGTTTTGTCAAAACGGGACAGACATTTTCCATCGTCCCACTATTATTAATATTGTCCTATTATCATGATAGCCTGTTATACCTCATGCCTTACAACGAAGTATTGAGGAGGTGTTATCACCTCAGGTTTACCGTTTGAAATACAAAGGAAATATATCTAAATCAGATAAGAAAAGTATATTTTAACTGGGGGGGGGGCGGCGGCATATTTAAATTAACCTTAACCCTACTACACAACTCTCTCCTGGATATCATTTCGGTTCGGCTGTTGACATATCGTGGTGAGCTCACGTCATCCCATGTACAACACTTGTATACACATGCAGGCAGTGTGTCCTTATTGTGTCACTATGTTAATCAGGCCAGGGGTTTGATCGCCTCAGATGTAAACATTGATCAGTGAATTGGAGCGCGCGGTCTCTTTAAAGACCGCACCTGCGCAACGAGCCGCTGCTGCTGATGCTGCAGTGGCTGGGTTATTTTCGGTAAAACAACCGAGGGGTTACTATCGTTCAGACATACTGGGCCTCCGTGCAATCACAACACCGCGACCTCCATTCAAACTTCTTATAATCAGGATTTAAAAAATAGATGTGTGTGTCCCTGGCATCCGAGAAACGATGCGCGTCTTTGCGCAACCCCATATAAGGAATATTTAAATGCATGATAGGAGGGCTACATCAATGATAATTGTTTACTAACGCTGGGTTGTGTCGAGTGTGGACAGGAAACGTGGTGGAAACGTGTATGATCTGCTTTTCCTTCTTCCAATAACCGAGCACTGTAAGCTATAGGCGGTGAAATGTCTGTCTTTCCTCATTGAAAAGTGTCAATAATCCCATATGTTCTGCTTATCCATTTGAAAAAGAAAAACGTAATATTTAATAAAACACTGGAAAATCGGCAAAACAATTGGAATGTTTACATTTTGAATGCGTCACCAGTGTCCCCTTTTCCATATTGACCCAACATCGAAGACTTTATTTGTCTGGGAATGAACATGGCTGCGGTAACCATGGCAATGTGGGGATTGGAATGTTAACCCCCAGACCAGGGAGGTGTTCCGAGGAGCTCAAGCAGTGTGCGGAGCCGCTCCAGTAGACTTTAAGACCAGAGCAGCCCCCTGCAGTATCCCAACACAAACCAGTACACTGCCTACAGGATGGACCTCAGACTGGCCAGTGCTGTGCCTCCCCTGGGCCTTCTGCTGCTCATCATCACACTGGGCACTTCAGCAGGTGAAATGATCAATTAATACTATTTTACATTGGATATCCTTTGATGCATTTAGCATTACCCAAATCACACTACTTTAACTGTCAACGTTGTTTGTGTTTGTGTGTGTGTGCGTGAGAGTGCATGTGGGGTGTTAGTGTTTTGACTCCCAGCCTAAAGGTTCTGTGTTTGAACCAGAATGTCTGCAGCCTAACCTGTAGGCGTCCTCGTAAGATGCTTTTGTTGCTTTGGATAACAGCGTCCTCTAAATGACAGACTTGGCAGACATAGGCAATGTGTACGGTGTATGACAGTGTCTTTAATGGGGTATCCCATGTCAATGTGTTGGCATTCAGGGCCGGTGGGGGTGACGGTTCCTATCAGGGTGTCGGTGGAGGGCGGGCCGTCTAGCGAGGCTACGGGCTCCTACTCTAGCTCTGTGGTGGAGGGAGGGGTTCTGCTGGGGGCCCTCAAGAGACTGCAGCAGACGGATCCATCCTTTACGTAAGATCACACACACCACCACTGTGCAACAAAATGCATTTCATTCATCCACACAGCCCTCCTGGGGGAGGGAAGAATAGTCTGGTGGTTAGAGCGTCTGACTCACCGACGGTGAAAGGTCGCGGGTCCGATCCCGTGTCTGCAACCTAACCTGTGAACAAGACGCCTAACCTCATACCTGCTCCTTAATGACAGATACCTGAATCTACAGCAGGTTGATTTGGATAAGCGTCTGCCGAATAAACAGCAGGCGGCCACAGGTCCCCTAGAGCAACACTGCATGGTCGGGGTTTTTTTCTTTTAATATTTCACATGTCCCTCGCTGAGTGACAAACGGTGTGTCCCGTCAGGTTCACGCTGAAGGAGGACCCCGACCACGGCCTGTTTCTGGAGAGTGTCAACGGCGTGGCGGGCAGCGGGCAGGCCCAGACCTACTGGGAGCTGCTGTCGGCGGGCGCGCCAGGGGAACCCGCCCGGCTGGCTGTGGGTGAGTACCAGTGTCGCTACGGCGGGATCGCCGTCGCGATGAGGACCTCCCCGCGGCGGGCGCGTGTCGGAGCAGGCCTGAATGAGCCGCTGGTTGCAGCCTCAGAAGACTTCCTTACATAACAGGGAGCGGAGGGGAGGCCTAATGATGGGAGCGTTACCGCGAGATCCGTTACACCGGGCGGCGCACTGAGGATGTCCGTTGGTATACGACAGTTAGTTCCGACCGGGTGATTTGATTTGATGGTTTAAGAGGCATTTCATGTGTGCTGATATGCCAGCACGGGGACTTTAATGTATACATGTATTACCCTGCTTGATAGGTGTTATAATAACATTAATTAGCCGACATTAATGATTGCAAGTAAGCTGGTGACTCATCTGAATCACACATGCCACCAAAGCGACTGTCAACAGACTCTGATTTGGTGGCACAGTAAATGGAATATACAGATACATGCACGTGATTCAAAGCAGCTGGCTGGCGGTAACGTGTAGACCTATACAAGGTAGCAAGCTAGTGTGCAGGAACATGTTTGTGTGTTCCTTGGCAACAGTCCTGTCCCAGTCAAGTTGTGGAACCATTTGTGTGGGCAGAGCCAAATAAATGATTAGATAAAACAAAGAAAAACAAAACCAATCAAAATCGGTTTGATGCATAAAACTGTTCAGTAATAAAGGGCACTTGTATAACGGTTGTATAAAAGCAATATCCCACTTGAGGTGGTGATGTATATCAATATGAGAATATCAATACGACTGGGATCCGGTCATAGCTATGAGGCTGCAGGCCAAGTGCCGAAGATAATCCCATTTATTTCTTCCTGTGTAACATAGTAATGCTAATTATGTAAATGTATTCACTCCCAGCAGTGCTTAATACCAGTACCAGTATTGTTGATATTCCTATAGTGTTATGGTAAGGGTGTTTAACTACCTGCCGAAAGATATTTTGGGGTTTTGACTCCCAATGTCATTGCAGTCTACTTGTAGACTTCCTTAAGCGATCCTCACCCCACCTGCTACTTAATGTCATGTATCTGTAATCACTACAAGGCATTTTGGATAAAGCATCTTCCAAATGACTAGAAAGTGATGTAGTAGTGTTGTGCAGGATACAACGATTAGGCTACTACTGTAGTACTGATGTGAAGATGATTCTATGTGTTTTTCTGTTACACAGGTATCGGCTGCTACAAGCCCAGAGCTGGTGAACACATAATTCTGCGTCTGAGCACCTGGTCCAAAGACTTATAAACAAATTCATGGATTGGGTTTGATTTCAGTCTTTCAAGAATATAAGCATTAAATATTGTAGTTGTGAATTTGCAGTACAGCATACTGCACACATGGAAAACATTGATTTGCTAGATGACTGCTTTAGACACGTGACCGGTGGGACTCTGCTTACTAGCGACCTCTAGTGGCCCACCGGAGCTGTAGCGCTGATGATCAGACAAACAAAATACGCTTAAAGACATAACAGACAAATTACAGACAATGAAATAGATTGTGTTTTGGGGAATTTAGGTAAATTAAAAAGCCTGGGTGAGTATTTAAATAATGCATGCAATGAATAAATGATTGCACAACATAAACATGACGTGATTTAATTGTCTTTTGCATATCTAAAACATATCTAACATCATAATAATAATAAAAAAGCAAGAAATGTCTGTCTCACAGCAGAATAATAAAAGTATACATATCTGCAAATCTCTCATAGTGTAAATTATGTTGTATGAGGTTCTTAAAATGTTCCTAATTACCATTTATTATATGACACTATTGCTTTTATTATAATATTGTTTGCAGCATAGAACTGGTAGAATCAGAAAGGGATGTCCATCAGTCCATCAAAGCTATCCTACAGATTATATCTAAGATTCATGTTTTGATTGTCAATTATGTATTTCATAAATGTTCTTAGTCAACCTAAACAATTCAGACCACAAATCAATGAAATAAGTTTGTTCAAAACCTTCATTGATGTCAGTTCATTTCGATTTTCACCTGAGACAAAGGGAGGGAGATGATTGGTCAAAAAGAGAAGAGAAGACAGGAAGGAACGGCAATCTCAGTTTCGATTCCTCTTCAACTCCAGTTTGACTGCGTTTGCTGAAAATATCCAAAACAGAGAAACAAACACACAAAGTTGCGTGAACAATAACAGAACCAAATCCCCCTGTGTATGTAGCTCTCTCCTCAGCCACCATCCACCACAATCCCAAGTAGATTGGCCAGTGACACATCTCAAAGGCCTTTACTCACCTAGCGGCCATCTTGGTTCTGAATGCTAGCTAGCATTTAAAACCAAGATGGCTGCTCTATGAATGAGGGCCCGTTAGAAGCCTACTCACTACAGGATATGGAGCAGTCGCATACGCAGGGGACACACTGGGAGAAGAAGCGCTTCCAGCCGGTCTCCTTGTTCTGACAGTTGTCAAGATGGCTACAGCCTAGCTTGGGGTTTCCGAAGTAGCTCTTGTTGGTGCAGGTTGTGGAGCAGTTTCCGCTCAGCTCCCTCTCGTTGACCTCCACGCGACCCCGCTGACACATCCCTGGGTGGAGCGGTCAGAGAAACGTGGAATCTAGCATTTGTTGTTTGTTAATATTTTCGATATTCAGCAGACTATCTTTTCAGCAAGTGAAATGGGAAGGAAAACAAAACAACAACAAAAAGAAAATATTCTATGATATTTTATTTTACTCACAGTGAATTCTGAATTCATCCATTCATTCAATGAAGTCATTTATTCTGCTTGGAGTCAAATGTTCTATGCATGTGAATTGCCTTAATTCAGGGTTGTTTAAGATGTACTGGGGGGCCCTAAACCACCCTCCCCCTCCCGCCCACATTCGAGCTACCAAACCCTTTTCTCAATTTCATAAATTCTGATTCATGAAATGTATCAGACAAAACATCAACACATGTATCTTGTATTAACTCACGCAGGCAGGAGGGTTTGTGTTAACTCAGACAGGAGGGTTTGTGTTAACTCACTCACGCAGGAGGGTTTGTGTTAACCCAGACAGGAGGGTTTGTGTTAACTCACTCACGCAGGAGGGTTTGTGTTAACTCAGACAGGAGGGTTTGTGTTAACTCACTAAGGCAGGAGGGTTTGTGTTAACTCAGACAGGAGGGTTTGTGTTAACTCACTAAGGCAGGAGGGTTTGTGTTAACCCAGACAGGAGGGTTCGTGTTAACTCACTAAGGCAGGAGGGTGTGTGTTTACTCATACAGGACGTGAGTTTGTGTTCACTCACGCAGGCAGGAGGGTTTGTGTTAACTAAGGCAGGAGGGTTTGTGTTAACTAAGGCAATAGGGTTTGTATTAACTCACTCACTCAGGCGGGAGGGTTTGTGTTAACTTGTGCGGGAGGGTTTGTGTTAACTCATGTAGGACGTGAGTTTGTGTTAACTCACGCAGGCAGGTGGGTTTTGGGGTCCAGCGGCCGTCGGACTGGCACACTCTGGTGGGGTCTCCGAGCAGCAGGAAGCCGGCACGGCACTCGTACCTCACCAGCGAGCCCACCCACCAGTCGTCACCGGTCACCACGCCGTTGTAGTCCACGTCCGGTCTGCCGCAGTTCACTACAGTCCACCCCCCAACAGAGCACAACGCAGACGCATTGGAGAGGGGGTTATGAATCATGAACCCATTGAGGTTTCATTCCATACACCCAGTTGAATCAACGGAAGTGCACCAGTACAGCAAAAAAAAAGCATGAATGTTTGCAGACAAAGGACATAAAAAAGAACATTAACATTCAAATAAACAAACAATATTACATCAAACCCAAGTGCAATGACAAAGATCTCTGCTCCTTATAAAAAAGAAAAGCAATGCCCATAATAAAAAGATGGCCGATTTTCTCCTTATTTTAGGCATAGAAATGTGAAGCCTTCCTCGCTGATTCTGCCCTGGCATGAGGCACCAGGTGGGTATCGGTTGGTCTCGAGGTGATGACCTAGTCTAACGACAGGGTGAACATACGTCAGCCCCACCTCTGCAGAGCGACTTGGAGCCCACCCAGCAGCAGCTGGAGTCCCCGCAGCGGTCGCTCTTCAGCTCTTGGTGGCGCCCTCTGCAGCCTCGGAGGCACAGGGGGGCGGTCCCGGACCAGTACGTGTCCTTCCAGGGCCTGGGCTGGGGGAGCCATTCTGCCTCGCCTAACAAACCACGGGGCAGCCCTACGTCAGTCTTGGATGAGCCTCAAGCCTCCCAAACCAGATCATACCGGTTTAACATTAACAGGTTATTAACCGATAGTAACCGATAATAATACTACTAGAGTGGTGGTGGGAGGGGGAGGATACGGGTGTTCGAGTCAAGCCGAAAGATACTTGGTTCGATCCCCAATGCTTCCAGTCTACCTCCATCCATTTTCTTACATTTACATATTCCTATTTTTTACTATCTTATTTACTTTATCTTGTATTGTTGCTATGTTTAGGTGTATGGCTGTTGAGGAACCAAGCATCTTGTGTATTTGTACAATAAGATGTAATAAGAGTAATTCTGAGTCCAATTCATATGGATTGGAGAGTGAGATGTCCAAACCCATGGTCAATACAATTACTTATAAAACCAACAATAACACACCACTATAAATCTTACCACTGACTTCCTCGTCTGCTGTGGATCTCTGAAAGAACTGGCCCTGCAAGCTGCCCAGCAGCGCCAGCAACACCACATGTACCCTCATTGCGGCCTAGCAGCCTCAGCCACGGGTCAAGGCCTCTAGCTCCAACCTCTGGGCCTCGGTCGCAGCGTCACCCCCGCTGACGTACAGCAAAGATCACCTCCTCCACGGAGCCACGAGATGTCATGACAGTGGTAGTGTGTGTAGTGTTCATGTGTTTGCCCGAGTGAAGAGAGGAAGCGACGCTGCTTACACGGAGCTATAGATGCCCGGCTAATCCTCTAAAGGCAGCTAATACCACCAGCCCTAACAGGCTGGGCTTCCTAATGAGCCCCCACTTTTAATGTCTTTGTTGAAATACAGCGTTGAGAACGAGACGAATGAGTTTATATTGCATGTTTTGAGACATGCCCGTAAAATGGCTGCACTTACACGATCGCCCCACTTTTTCTCTGATCTGGGGCCAGCCTGCGCATCAAATTGGCAGCCGGAGAGGATGAAAGCAATTTATAAGGAGGATTAGCGACAGTTAAAACTGCTCCCTTCCACTTCAGGCCACAGTTTAGTCAAGATCCAATACTTCCATTGATCAGACTAACAGGAAGATATTTTCGGCAGGGGGTGCGGGGTGGGTTACGGTCCACGTAGAGTTTATAGAATTCTTAAGATACTATGTTACACAGGCTCTGTAGTCTACACACCACTCTAGAACTTGCTATTCGAGGTTGTGTCTGGCTGTGAGTGTGCGTGCATATGCGTTGGCTGCATCCCAACCGCGTCAAGACAGATCTGATTGGTACACATTGAGGATAAATGAAATAATTTAAAAATGACCGCTCTCTTCGTCCCACACCCCAAACATACCATACAAAATAAAAACAAACCACAACCAGTTAAATAAATTATTAGCGATCATTTTATCGTCATCGCAGTTTTGAAGCTTCGCCACCAGGGGATGCTGCAGCACCTGCCGCACCCCTACTTCCCGCTAGCCTGGCTAACGCCAGACCTCATCTCAATCTACATTGAGATGAGGTCTAGCAGCGCACAATGAAATCGCGCGCAAGGGAGCATGGGTATACCCAGGCTAACTTCCCGCGCCACTGCTATTGATAGTATTTTATTATCAACACCTAGAATGTAACAGAAGATGGTGATTTCCAAAGAAATGCCACAAAAAAATATATATATATGAATAAGTATGAATATATAAAGATATTCAAATTCAAAGATATTCAAATTGCATCTAAACCGCAAGATCAGTATTTCATTTTGTAATGTTTTTATTGCACAAATAGGTTTAACATTAGGCACTGAAAACTCAGTACCACGGACATATCGAAAAACAAATCAAACAAGGCCAAATAATAATAATTAAAATGAATGTTAAATCAAGTGCCTTGCACTCTATTCAAATCCTGAGTGTTCCTCCTTCAAATGAGCTAAAAAATAAATACAAAAACCTGTCTTGCCAAGCCCTCTCGGAGGGCACAGTATGTGCACGACAGCCCCTCTCAGCTCCCAGATGAAAGTATTGCTACAGTGGAAGCCAGGTTCTGTTCGTATCCTGCCTTGAACAGTTTCTGGCTCTGGAGCTCACAAACGCCATCGCCTCCAGGTCTTAGAGCAAGTGTGTGTGTTTTGTTGATGTGTGTGTTTTATGGTTTTGATGTGTGTTGTGTGTGTCCGGCAAGGAACAGCTTCTGGTGCTGGAGCCAGTGTGTGTGTGCCCTGCAAGGAACAGCTTCTGGTCCAGGGGCCAATTTGTGTGTGTGTGCCCTGCATGGAACAACTTCCGGTCCAGGACCGTTTCTATGTGTGTGGGTCCTTCTGGGAACAGCTTCTGGTCCTGGAGCCAGGTGGGGCTGTTTTTTTTTACACCACATGCATGCCCAGCTGACTGGCTGTGTCCTGCAGCTGCAGCATGACGGTGTCCTCCCCTTCCTGGGTCAGACCTCCGGTCAGAACGTAGAACATCCCTTGCTCTTCCTCGTCCCCCTGCCCGCCCACGGCCTCCAGGCCCACCTCCGGCCCCTGCTCCTCCAGCAGCACCCCTCGCAGCTGCAGCTCCATGTCGAGGGGACCCCCCGCCTCCCCCGCCCGCTGGCCCAGCCCGGGGGGCTCCGCCTGGGCCCCGGTGTCCTCCTCTTCCTCGTCCTCCTCCTCCTCCTCCTCTTCGTCGTCGTCCTCCTCCTCCCCATCCTCTCCGTTCCGCTCCCTCATCAGCTGCTCCGTCAGCTCCACACTCTCGTAGCGAATCAGCTGCAGCCGCATGAAGCCGTCCTCGTGCTCCTTGTATCTGACGGAGAATTGACAGTGGTCTATCAACGTTAGAAGAACAACATCTTCACCTCGCACGGGTTAGGTTGTGTTGGAATTGAATACATACTTGGACTATTTTCCCATTTATTAAAGAAGAAATCTGGTGTAAAATGGACCTGGGATATGTTCAATATGATAACGAGTTGGAATGTTCGATAGGGAGCAAAAATAGGCATATAGACGCATTCTTAAGTTGGCTGTTTTTTGCCGATCCTACCAAAACGCTATAAACTTGGAACGATACGGGGATGTCTCATGGTAAAAACTAAATCGCTATTTTAAACCACTTACAAGGCTCGATAGGTAGATTGCCGAATATAGAGCTTGTGACATCCGTGAACAACACACAAGCTCTGTGTTTGCCAATCTACTTATCTGAGTCTTAAAGACAAGATGGTGTCGACGGGTGAACTACTGATGGTATTGTGTGTATGAAATGTCCTTTTTAATAAAAAATCTGTACACTTACAAAGCTATCAATGCCTCGTTTTATATGTTAAGACCCTTATTATACTACCAAAGAAATGTCGGGCTACTTCTAGCCTTGTTAGTGGTTTAAAATAGCGATTTAGTTTTTACCATGAGACATGCCCCTATCGTTGCAAGTTTATAGCGTTTTGGTAGAATCGGCTATAAACAGCCAACCTAAGAATGCGTCTACACGCGCTTTTTTGCTCCCAAACGAACATTCCAACTCGTTATCATTCCAAACATATCCCAGATCCATTTTACACCGGATTTCTCCTTTAATTTGGCGGACCCCTTTATTCAAAGTCACGCTCAATCAATTCTGATATGTTAAATCGAAGCAGCAGTCGAAAGGCAAGGTACCACGCTCAGGGCGGCCTACAAGAAGAGTTTGGCCCTTGGGGAATCGAACCAAGTCCCTTTGGCCAGCGGACCATTCGACGGGAGGAAGTCACACATGCTTACCGGAAGCGCGGGTGTCCGGAGGGCCATTTGAACTGGTGCTTCTTCCGCAGGTGAACCGTGAGGTTGTTCCCTCGGGTAAAACACTGGTCACAGACGTGGCACTTGTAGCGCGGCACAAAATCCCCCTGGATTTAAAGAAGAGGAAACGGACACACACATTAGGCTCCGGCTCCCTTCTGGAGCGGGGCTTTTCCGACGGGAAAGGCTTTGCGGTCGCACCTCGTGCTCTCGTTTGTAGTGGATCTTCATGGTGCGGACGGTACGCGCCGTGTACGGGCAGCCCGCCGCGTCGCAGCGGTACGCCGGCTCGCTGGTGTGGGTGTCCAGGTGTTTCCGCAAGTCCACCAGGTTTTTACAACTGGGGCAGAGTGAGAGCTCAGATGGGGTCTTGCCACATTGTTCTGTATTGATATTATTATAACAAGGCTGGGGTCGACTAGGTACTACAATACATCGTATCATCAATACCACAGAAAATAAGGTGAGGGGAGTTGCTAAGTAGTGACGATCGATGAAGAGCATGCGTGTTCCTGTGCAGTAAGCCCTCCGGCCGAGTTGACCTTCAGCAGACACTTTTATCCAGAGCGATTCACAATAAGTACATTTTTCATAAGAACGATAAACAATACATGGCTGTCGGTATAGTGAGGATGTCCATAGATCCAAGTGCCAAGCACTAACAATTGTTAGGTCAACCGATTCCAAGGCCACCTTGAAATACTAGAAATGAAGCAGTAGTGGTGGTACCTGTACTTGCAGTATTCACAGCTGTATGGCCTCTCGTTGCTGTGGCGGAACTTGATGTGGTTGCGCAGGGACGAGGGCGAGGGGCAGGTCATGTCGCATAAGGGACATTTATAGTGGTTTACTGCCCGCAAACAAACAACAAACCCGTTAATGGCGGCACAACTTCCTACGTCACCAGCAGCCATATTTGTTGATGACGTTTTGATGGAGAAGAGGGTTGAATGGACTGACCATGGGTCCTCATGTGGTCCCTCAGCAGTCGTTCTGTTGCAAAACGCTTCGAACAATGAGAACACTGGAACCGCTGACCTGCAAGACCCAGCGCCCATTAAACATCCATAGTGTTAGCCAAGTGTCGAGGAAATATCAGTCATAACCAAATATACAATTATATACAAATTATATTAACCTTGTTTATTACTATTACATTAAAAGGAATTGTATGCATTCTCACTGTGCCTAGGGATACTTCTCTTCCGCTCTCTAACTGACTAAGGCCCTTTGCATTTGAATTGCCCCTGTAGCCACGAAGTCTGAGCCTCAGCCCATGCCAATTGACTGACTTCTTTGTTGTGTAGATTGCTTTGACTGTCATCCAGCCTTGCTTGCAGACTTGAAGACATGTCCACCTCCCCCATAGCGTATTGCATTTAACTTGGCCTCTCTTGCCAATCCTAAAATCCACAATGGTCACTCCCACTCAACTTTGGTTACCTTTGTATTCACAACCAACAATGCAAACGATTCCCTATAAGAATCTTGATCACTCATTTTCTCACTGAATGATCATGATCATGCTCTAATATTGAATCAATTATTTGGCTGGCCGACGCGTCCTCAAAAAAAGTTTCTCTTCATCACCAATAAACGTACTTTAGCAAAAGCGTTATATCATTTTTTTTAAATTACAGTGAATTCAGATACACATCAATAAAAAGGAAAATGCTGGTCTGTCTGTTGTACTGATTCTGCCTTAGAGCTTTGCGTGTGAAAACGCCTGCCGCAAATGTAAACAATAGCAAAATGCCACTTTATACATTGTAATAAGACAATTTGCAAAAGTACTTGTATGGTGATTCACTGTATTGTCTCCAACCTCTGCACTGACCAATGCAAATTGATTCAAAGAGACAAAGGTGCTATGTGTCATTGTTTAAATTTGTGGCAAGCTCACACATGCTAAATTCTCTTCAGCATAAATTATACAACTCAATTACACAGTATTCGCTACAGATGTTTTAGTGAAGGCAAGAGGAACTGGCGGTTTGATAATCCCCAAAGGTATTACCCTTAAAAGGATCGGGGGTTATGCATCTTTCTCAAGGAGGCCTATCGGCAGACTGAAGATGACCTTTTTTGGCTTTGATCTGACCCCCTCGCCACTAGACCCTACCCAGCCTTCTAGGATACCTTCCAGTGCACTCTGGCGCTTGATGTGGTCGAAGAACTTTGTGTTGTTGGCGTACATGGCGCCGCAGCCCGGGCACGCCACCACCTTCTCCTGGGTGTGGCTCCGTAGGTGCTCCCGCAGCTTGGGCCGCCCTTTGGCACTCGCTTCGCATTCTTCCGAAAATGAAAAAAACAAAAAGGTACGGAGATTGAAACAATGTCTGGGAGGACGGCTGCACTCATCCCATGCAAGTCAAATTGTTATCAAGTCATTCAATTATCACGGCAGAGGATAACATCTCATAACACCCGCACAGGGGGCGAGGCTCTGCCACCGTACCTTTCCACGCACAGCGTAACAGGCATTCACTGTCACCGGCGGGGATGTCCATACAGAGACTGTGCAGCTCCACGTGTCGGTAAAACCATTCAGGGTTTTCATAGGGGGGTTGCTGCAAACACAGAGAGGGTCAATGACTAAAATAACAATAATAATTGATTGTAGACATTTCTGGATTCAAGTGGACTTTCTGCTGTGCCCCCTCAAAAAACAAAAACTATAGATTTGAACCCTAAAATGTACCTCGCAATCCTCCCAAAGGCAGGTGAAATTGTCGGGGATTTCAGGGATGATATTGCGGTTCTGGTATCCTATAGAGCAGGTGCCCGTGTTGGGGTTCGAGGTCAGCACCTGCAGGCCCAACTGCTTAAGCTTAGTGTGGTAACAGTGGAAGAAAACGTGACGCCGCAGCTCTTCGGGAACGTCTACCGAGCAGAATCCACAATGTCTCCAAAGGCAGCTCTGCTCGGCTGAAAATTCAAGCATTCACATAAGATGAGTGTTTATTTTTGTTTTTTTTCTAAGAAGTTCATTGATCGGTGTAATCCAACATGAACACTTTCGGTGGACGCATTGTGACTAGGTGAATGAAGTCACAGTGCGGGTCTTGATCAATCGACCTATTATTATCCTGACCTTCGTTTTCATCGCTATCATCCGAAGGGTCCGACGTGCCCAGGTGAGTCTCCATGTGCTTACAGATGTTCTCCATCCTACTGAAGGTGTCTTGACAGGAGCCCCACTCACACTCAAGTACAAGCGGCATTTTCTTCTGTATCCGTTTCTTTGGTGACATTTCCTTTAAACAGTCTACACCGGTGAACTTACAGGATCTATAACTCACTATTTCACAGCACGACCATTATTAGGAGTCTCCAGAAGGTCGGACGACGTCCAGATGGGCACAGGTGCCACCCAAACACTCAAAGCATCTTAAGACTTTCATCTAGTGGATTTCTATTACTGTCTTTTTTGATCTATGGCCTATCATATAATCAAAAACAAAGTTTCCCTATACACTATTATTTATCATTAAGGGAATCATTTAAAGCAAAACAAGCATCTCTAGGTCAGTGTATTGAGCGAGTCGGAACGTAAACATGAATGCGCGGGCTGAGTACCACCGAAACACGTCCCCGCAAACTAATTAACACTTTCAACGTTCCACTTGCTTTTCTTTTACAAAATGGTTTCTCAATTGAGAACTTTTTTGTCGAAATAAAAGAACATGGCACAATAACGTAATTGAGTAGGACTTATTTAATTTTCAACACCACTATCCCATTGAAAACGTAAATATTGAACACTAATAGCATTCCAAGAAAAAGCTTCATTGTCCAGTGTCAAAAAATTCATTCACATTGAGGCCAACGGTTCTAAGTCAAGAAAAAACAAAAATATTATTTCATTCAAGTTACTCGTTTTCATAAAAATATGTGATTTCTCAGACAATGCTCATAAATACCAAAAGTTTAGCTCTAAATATTCCTGCGCTATCCTTCTTTTGGCCTTTCTTCTGTTGGCCTTTCTTATAAAGCTTAATTACATTAAAACCCAACATCACCCTTCGTTTGACCCTCACTAACCGTTTTCTTTTCATACAAGGTTGGCATTCTTTTATATAAATGAACTAAGTCTGGAATATCACAGGGTGATCTGATTGACATTTAATAATGCCAAAATACATTGAAATTATCAAATGTTGATGTCATTGTTCAATCAGTAAATACCTGTTTTAGTACATTCTTGAATGAAGGACACCAACATGCTTATTTTTCCTTTGTATGCTTGATTTCCTTAAAGATATAGTGGAAAACAAGAGGAACATCCAGAGCAACGACCAGAAGAAAGATCCTGATGATATAGACCAACTTATCAGAAGCCAAAAACTTCCAACATGCACAAACCAGGACATTGATCATGACGCCAAGCTCTGTTTGAGTGGTGGGTGTGTGTGCTATTTCTGATGAAGAGCTTAAACATTCATACCCATAACCGCAGATCCCTTTCTGTAAACATATTCATGGTTTATGCTCTCATACCAAATTTAAATTTGACTTAAAATACATTTTCCCCTTGTTGATTTGCTCTGAGGCAGAATGGTGTTGGTGTGAGGAAATGGGATCGACATCAAAAGGCATATTATTATTATTATCATCCGTCAGCCAGGCCAATCCATTGTACGGTCAATATGCTTCCTTCTTCTGGATGTCCTTAGTCATGGCTCTGGGTTCCTTGCAGTCTTGTTTACACGTCATAGAAAAGCCGCACCAAATGATAGCGGATTCCAAAAGCCATGGCACTACCGAATACCTGGACAGGAGAGAAGAAAGTGAATGTGTGGATAATACCTCATCAATTATAACGGTTAAATTGAATACTATAACATATAGTCAACGATTTTATAGTTTATTTGGGGTTTACTTGTAGGAGCAGCATTATGGTGGTGAGGCTCCTCTCGTGAACGGGCCCCAGTATTTTCAGCACCAGGTTTATTAGGGTCATGTTGTTGCACTCTATGAACTCATCGTCTTCCTCCTGACCCCGGCGAACCTCCAGTAACCTCAGTAACTCTGCCGCCTGTTTGGAGTAAACTTCAGTTGAACTCTCAACCAACCGGGTGCGACTATGTCATTAGTATAAGCTTCAAAGACAAGGGTTAGTGTGGGTTAGTCAGGGTTTAGCAAAACTGCCTGTTTCTTTACTAACTTAAATTACAAGCTGTTTTTATACTACAATCAAATTCATTCATAGGAAATTAATAGTTACTTCAGTCCAAATAATGTAGAATTATAGATAGACACAGACACACACGACACAACATTATGCATAAGATGAGCATTTTAGTACCTGCAGAATAAGATTTCCCAATTTAGAGAGATCCTTCCTTTTGAATTTGGAGTAGCTCATTCCCAGTTTGCCCGTGCTGGGATTCAACCTGGATGAAACATCATAACTTCACAGTCAATACAATAACATTAAACTAAAGTCCCTGAAACTAAATCTGCTGTAACTGGGATTTCATTTTTATAATTTGTAGAGAAAAAGTTCTGTCTGGAACATTATGTTGTTGATTGCTGCTGCCTGCTTTGGTCAGAGCGCTCCGGTAAAAAACTTTTTTTGAAACACAATAAAAATCAAACAGGGAGGTTGTGAATAGGAGAAGCCAACAGCATACCTGGGCAGCCGGTGTCGGGGACACGGGATTATGTGGAACAGCTGCGGCAGGGAGTAGATGAAGTTGACCACCTGGGGGATGAAGAAGAGCAGCATGGTTTTGCTGAAGTGTCCCAAGATGCCGACCACCGCAAAGGTCATCCCCGCAAAGTAGCAGAAGGTGTCTCCCACGAACACGGAGGACGGGTACCTGCAGGGGGACACGACAATGTTCTGTTAGTGGAGAGCTCTGGTCAAATCAAGTGTCAGTCTAGACCTGGAAGACGGCAGAGGAATGGAAACGCCAGCCTGTCAGGGGTTGATGTGTTTGGAGGAGAATGGTTTGCTTGGGATGCTGAACCAACCGGTTATGGTAGAAAAGTCCCAGCGTGGTGAAGAAGAATGGTAGCATGAAGTAAAGGGAGAATATGTGGTCGTCTCCATAATCTCCTGTTGGGTGTACACAAAAAAATAGACCCCAAAATGAATCACATTACTGTTGAATACACATATATTTTACAATGTTTCCTTGTTATAAGCAATTTAATCGACTGGTTTACAGTAGGGTGTGACCGCTGGCCCACTAACCATGGAGCTCCAACAGGTTGAAGAGGATGATGGAGCCCGAGATGAACAGGGCTTGTCCCGACTCAATGCCGTTGATCCCGGCCAAGATGTTGATGGCGTTGGTGCAGAACACAGCCAGCATGCCCATGTAAACGTAGTACAGAATACCTGCACACCACAGCAAATAGTTTTAAATGACCATTATGTAATACGTTATTATCACAGAAGTACTTCAGAATTATGATTATCCCTCATTTTCATTACTGGGATTAATGAAGTACACTAATACTATTGATAATAGATGAGAGAAAACTAAAAATAATAATCATTTTCATTATCAACAAGATTGCCTTGCCTAGGTCCAAGTGGAGCCCTAGCAGTAGTCTGAAAGGCTTGGGCACCACGATGACAGTGTTTCCAAAGTTGGTGAAGTAGACCATCAACAGTGGCAGGGAGGCCATGGTGGGCAGCAGCAGCTTGTGTCTCCATCGCAGGTTTAGCACATCGTCAGCAAAGCCCAGGAAAATCATGCAGCAAATGGCTAACAGAGCGCCAATCAGCTGGACAAACTGGTCAAAAGAAATAGCACACGGTTTGCCTGACTGTCCATAACATTTGGGCTCCTACTCTAAATTGGCTAAGACATTGGAATTTGATTTGGACGCCAGTCAAATGATGACTGCCTCAAAAGGGGGCGGGGCATGACATATTGTTAGAGGTTCGTTTTGGGCTGTCATCATGTGTACAGTTATATTCGACCCACCTCGTCGTGTGGAAAGACTGTGCACTGGTCCCCAACAAGGCAGCTCAGGAAAGGCACGGGGATGAAGCAGAAGAGGATGATGAGAAACACGGTTCCGCTGATGACACCCTGGGATTCTGGACTAAACCGGGAAAGACCAAGCACCGAATCAGAGCAACGACAAACATAACGCTGACGTAGCACAATCAGATGGTATCATGTGACAGTAATGTTATCACAAATGGACGGCAATAAAAATGTAAAGACACTTACACTTGCTTTTTTGATGTTTTGTTCATGTCAATGCCATACAACTTGGCAGCGATGAAATGGTCTTTAAACGCCGGGATGAGTTTTATTGTGGCCAAGCACCCGAGTGCCGACAACATGCAGTTGATCAGAAGCGGCAAAACTGGGATTTGAGACATGATTTCGGGAGTTGGTAGATTTGATTCTGGATGAACAAGGTGTTTGTTGATCAGTTTTTCCAATCCTGTGAGTTAGACTTTGGATCGATCGATACACAAGCCTCGAGTCCTCCGGGTCCAACTACGCGAGTAGAATACGATCCATTAAGAATACCATCGTGACTCGTCGTGTATCGACGCATTTGAGAGCGACTTCCATAAATCACATATATCATCCATCCTAGCATTTCAGACAACAGGCTGTCATTGTGTCTACGATATGTACCACTTCAGGGTCCAGGTCGGAAAGGTTTGGCTTAAGACCGCTTCCTGTCCGATGCCGAGGTCGGACAAATAACAACGTGACACAGGAAGTTCGTGTTCTTCGGTAATTAACCCTTGTTTTAGATTAGTTTTCCATAATAAATCATTCATCCAAGCATTTCAGACAAGCTTTCATTGCGTCTTCGATGCGTACAACTTCAGGCTCCACGTCAAAGAGGTTTAGCTTTAGACCGCTTCCTGTTTGATCACGAGGTCGGACATGACAACGTGACACCGGAAGTTCTTCTTCGATCATTAACTTTTTATTTAATTATTTTTCGACAAATCACATAAATCATCCATCCTAGCATTTCAGACATGTATTTATCATTGTGTATGACATTCTCAACTTCAGGGTCCATATGAGAAAGGATTCGAATAAGACAGATTCATGTTCAATCTCTTTATTTTTATAAATCGTTTAGTCTCCATGAAACCAAATTGACCAACAAAAAAAAAATAGCAAAGTACAAAACTGATCCCGGCTGTTATTTACTGGTGCGACTAGTTACATTGATGTTCAACTATACAAGTTCAGTCCATTTTACAGCACATTTAGAACGCAGGCGTTGAAGAACAGAACAAAGAAAATTGAAATTTCGGATCGACTGCAGCGTGCCGCAATTTGCAACACGAGGAGCAGTCGGCCTCGTGTGTGGAATACTTTCTGAAATGAATTTGCTTGGAAAAAAAACTGCTAGTACACGGTCCCCTCCGCAATATATAACACTCAAGGATGTGGAATCGCGCTAGAAGCACTAAGGAATGCATGTACAAAAAAAAAAATCCCATATGAAGGCCACGTTAATATATGTTGAAAAAGCAAGATTTTTTATTTATAGCAAGATATTAAGACGCCCCGTCAACGCAGGAACATCTTAAAAGTAACTTTAAACATGGTTTAAATATGCTTAAGCTGCTAACAGAACAGAACATACTATAAAAAAATAAGGTCACCAATAACACGTGGACATTTTTCTTGAGTGGCGCATCTTTTAAATACAGCCAGCCAAGTGATGATCTTCAGTCAGGGAGATTTTTGGTCTTGGGCGGCCTAGTTGTCGTATTGGTCGCCATAGCTTCCCTGGCCCCGGTTATCTCTGTATCCGCCACCGCTGCCGCCGCCATATCCGCCACCGCCGCCGCTTCTGTATCCACCGCCGCTTCCACCGCCGTAGCTTCTTTCTCCACCGCCATAGCCGCCCTCGTTGTTGTAGCTTCTATCGCCATAGCCGCCGCCACCGCCGCCGCCGCCGTAGCCGCCTCTGGAGCCGCCTCTGGAACCACCGGATCTGCCTCTGCCGGCTTCATCCACTCGAATGGACCGTCCATCCAGACTGGTTCCGTTCATTCCCTCCAAAGCATCCTTGGCCTCGTCGGCATTATCAAACTTGACAAAGCCGAAACCACGAGACCGCCCAGTGTCTTTGTCGCGGATAACATCAGCTTTGGCGATGTTTCCATACTTGGCGAAAGCCGCCATCAAGGATTCCTCATTGGTGTCGAAGCTGAGGCCTCCGATGAAAAGTTTACCTTCGTCGTTCATCTTGAGTTGACTGGGTGAGAGTTCCGAAGAGATGCTTACACGAGGGTCTGGTAGATGAAGTGTTCCTGTTCTGCCTCGAGGTCGGAAATATAAGGGCAGTACACCGGAAGTAGTTATTCTTCTTCTGTGGTAATTAACTATTTTAGTTTTACGTTTGCCCTCTGTTGGTAAGTTATGTGTGCAGCCTTTTAATACGGATTCAGATAACTACAAATAATAATAATAAATTTGGTTATTTATATTCTCATGTGTTACAAACAAGTGACCAAATACTGTGTGACGTGTACCGGGCGGGCAGATATTATATAAAATGCATTGAACTGAAAATATACCAGCCGTCATAACGCTTCATAACCTCTGGCAGCAGATGAGATATCTATGAACGTGTTACATCCCTAAAACATGTGGGCTACACCGTGATTCCCCTCTCACAGTCACATTATATCCTCCTCGGTCACCCGTTTAAAAGATTAGCGAGCGTGGCTCTTGGTTATTTATTGTGTATTGCGTCTTGTATCGGGGCTTATAGTGCCCTCGGCAGGCTCAGACGGGAACCGCCGAGGGAAACGTATCGGCTCGGAGGTTTTGGGAGACTCCTTGTGTCCTGGTGGGTAAATGGTAAATGGACTGCATTTATACAGCCCTTTTCTAATCAGTGGCCACTCAAACCACTTATATATTTTTATATACTACCTCACATTCATCCATTCATTCACACGTCGACGGCGGAGTTAACCAGGGCGAAAGCCGGCTGGTTGGGACGGGAGCAGTATATGGTGAGGGGTCTTGTTCAGGGACACCTCGGCACTCAGGTAGGACGAGCCGGGGATCGAACTGCCAACCTTCCGGTTACCAGCCAACCCGCTCTACCTCCTGAGCCACATGCCGCCACCATTATAGCGCCCTCTGCAGGCTCCAACAGGAATCGCCGAGGCAAGCAAACGTCGGCTCGGAGGTTGGGGTAGGGGAGGGAGACTCCTTGTGTCCTGGTGGATGAACAGAGCGCAGACTCGGTGGATGGCTGGATGACAGCGGCTGCTGGTCCCACCGACACACCGCTGATGTACGCCGGGTCAGACGGAATATACTGAAGCGATGCTCATCGACAACACGGTGCCTGTCTCACGTTTTTACTGAAGCTGGCTTCTCACGCTTTCGCTATTGTCCACATGCAGTAGTAAAGCGGTAGGTCTATTTAATGCAATGGATAGTCAACTTTGTGTCATCGTTTAAAGTTATTTCTCCCTATCTGCTGATCATTAACCCTCTTCACTCATCGTACGGCGTTTGGTGTCGGTATTATTAACATGTAAGATTGTAAGTGCGCTGCAAAATGCACCAGAACCATCGTTTAGTAACGTGGTGTGTTGTTGTCGCGGAGCTGCAAAACGCGCTCTTTGGAGTCAAGGGGCACACGCTCCGAATATCATCCGGCTGATTGCGTTTTCCTTAACACGACCTGTCCTGCGAATGAAGCACAAAGACGGACTATTTATTGCTCCCCTTACAGACACCGTTGCCGACCCCACGGACTCCCCGGTCCCCTGATCCGTCCACCTCATCGCGATGAGCGGCACAAGGACACCGCTATGAAGCCCGACCAGAACGGAGGCTGCTGCTGGTGGTGTCTAGTGGGGCTGTTCCTGCTCTCTTTGTTTATAGTGTTGGCATGGCTCGTCCAATACTCACTAGCCACTGTGCGTTCGTGGAGGGCCAAGGATCTCGTAGGCAACAGAGCAGCCCGTCATCTTCCCATCATCCACCGGGATCACCGGACAGACACGGGGGGCTGGCGGGGCTTCCTGCTCAGGCTCCGGCCAGGCCGTAGTGGAAGAGCTGTTTCAGAAGCAGGGGCTAAAGGCTTACTCTCCACCCTGTTTTCTTTCAAGTCGTTCGGGGAACCCTGGCAGAGAGCCTGGCTGAAAGCCTTGAATGACCAAGCTTGCAGGCATGGGGTAAGTGATCAACGTGCTGCAAATGTAGGCTGATATCTGCAATTGTAGACCTCCACTTGCAAGATCAGCATATCATATATCCTCTTGCTACTGCTGCTGGAATATTGTTTCGTTTAGCATTTTTGAGGGGATATGTATAAGCCTAAGGGGAATGATTCATCTGATTGTGATCATGTGTAGCCTAACCTGTGTGCTCCGTAGAGTGCAAAAGTGTGGGTTGGTTGGTACTCGCTATACTAACTGGTGGCGTGGGCGTTGAAGTGTCAGTAATCAAGAATAGAATTGCATCGGGGTATTGTGTAAGATCCCCCAATACGATCACACTACATCGGGAATGCAGTCATTTTTGAGTGATAATGACATTGAAAAGCGTCTGTCATGATTGCTTGATGCAGTCAGGCAGAATTGTGATCAATCGACATCATCCTGGTACAACAGAAGGAATGCTTGGTCAATATTGCAACTCGTCTATCTATCCAGTAATACATTTATAATAATACTAGTAATACTGGTAATCGTTTTTCTTTGCATTTCCTTATGCTGAGAGAGAATATTATCCTCACCCCTTGGTCCACCATTTATTTTTTTGCTGATAGTCTCACACCATCGATAAAGACCCCTTTGGTCCATTGGGTCTGGTCGGGGTCAACTGGTAGAGCAAGGCATTAGCACTGCCAGGGTTAGAGGTTCCATTCCCAACGTGGCCCTCCCACCCAAGCATGTATGCACTGTAAGGTGCTTTGATGTAAACATCCACCAAAAGCGTTGTTTTTTATTTACACATTAGATTTCACTCAGGTGATTCATACCTTCTACTGGATTGGGGATGTGGGCGTGGGCGGTTATGTGTTTCTGTTATGGATGCGTACGGCTACATGGGGTTTTAAAAGGGGACCAATTGATCCACATCACAAACTATAGGCCCATCATGATTCAGAAAGGTCATCTCTCCCCTTGCTTGTCCAAGGTTTACCTTTCAAGCCTTATGCTGCTGGATGTTGAATAGACACTGACTCAAGTTCACAGTCAAACAGATCTTCTTTGGATTGCTATAGAGTACACCAGGATTAAGCAAATATTTCAAATACTTCCCTATCAAACAGATCTTATGTTTCAGCATCTCATGCATTATATAGAATTGCACAGACCTTAAGCAACACTTGTTCTTCATCGATCATGGTTAATACTGTCAAATGTATAGCACTTGAACTCAAAGACCCTGGCAAAAGCCTATACGTACAAAATGATACATGTATTACAGAACAGCCTGTGGTATTAATCTTCCAAATGCCCTATTAGTCATACAACAACCGAACTGCAGTAGTAATCCCTAACAATGTAGTATGTGCTGACAATGCAGCCATTCCACTTTACACACATTACATTGTTTAGCTTCTGTGTTGGCAGGCTAGCTGTCATAGCAATTACAAATCGTATGTAAACGTTGAAAATACACACACACACAGGCACAAACTCGCTCACATTCACACATTTATAAATATGTTTATAGGTCTGCGTAGAACTAAGTGTGTAATGTGTTCCACAGACGTCTGTTGTTCAACAGCTTCTGCAGTCCCCTGACTTGAAAAACCTGCAGGGCACTGGGAGACTTGACAGGTATTAGGTGACCAACGGAGAGTCATATCACATTCATTGACTCTCACATATGCACCTGCTGCACGGCCGCCATGTTGACTCAGCCACTTTAGCAGGAGGAGACACTCTGAGACACTAGACTATGACCCCACACAGGCTATCGGCCTCATATGCTGTGATTCTAGCTCTGCAGCAAGAAACACATCGGCCTAGATGTGTCGTGTGCAGGCAGTTGTCAGACATCTGCATTGATGTCTTCAGGGGTTGGATGTTTTCAGTGTCACTGTGCCAATCTGGTTGACGCCTCAAGGAATACTAAAGAATTTTAAAAAAAAAAGTAGTCTTCTTAGTTTGAAGACTTTGAGAAATCTTCAATGTGTTTTGCGTTTCATTTGAAAGCATACTGGATATTCATTTTTGGGGAACTCTTGTGTTTTGTATTCCTGAGTATTTCTTGGGAATCTTTCATTTGAAGGAGCAGGCTCAGGTTGCGCGAACGACTGGGAAGCATGGAAGTGTTTGGTATAGAACTGACGACTTTGTGCCTGATGATTTGCCCAGTGTAACGTCAAGGCCTTGCTCAGGCATTCCTTTATGCATGTGACACCGTGGTTACGAGACAGTGCTACTGATTCACTAGACTTACGCGGTGCACTGTGCACAAATTGACCAAATTGCCCCTTCTTGGAGCTCTTTGAGCTCCTCCTTGACTCCGAGATCAAAGCGATTTCGAAGAAGGGAAAATAATAGAATGACTGCAGTAATATTAAATCTATGTGTGGACTAAATGATTCAGGTCTTTCGGTTGCAAATATGTGGTGAAATCAAAGGATCATGCCAAAGGTGTGGTCCTATCTCTTTCAGACCAAATTGTCCATCTATGATTGCCACGGTAGATGGATAGGGGAACAGGACTTTCTCTCTCTGTGTGAAGAAGAACCCGTTGTCACGTGCTACCAGTGGGCTTGAGTCAGTTTTGTCTGCATCCGGAGGGCTCCAGTTTAATTACGATGATTTGAAGGTCTGCAAAGAAGCTCACTTTCCCTCTGTCTCCATAATCCCCGGGATTTATGGTAAGGCCCTCAGCACAGCTGGTTACGGTTGACGATATCAGCAGAAAGACGTCAACATACCCCACGCACACAAACGCACGCGCAAATACCCAAATGTAGAGGGTAAGACTGATTTCAGGCGGAGCACAAACAACATCCACTTATCAAAGTGACGCATGCGGACAGTAACCTGCGGACCACTTCCTGTGGACGCCGGCACAGTAGCTATCATGCATCCCTCTGATATTGTGCACATTTCTCAACTTATAATGGAATTTGTTGATCGGGGGTTCAAGGCAAATGTGATTGTACTGTACAGCCGAGCACTCGGTTCCCTCAGCCGGCGCGTCTCGTCCCCGCTGCACTCATAATGTCAAAGCCATTAGGTTCTGTGGTCGGACAATGGCATGGCGCTATCAGTGTGTTTCCAGAGAGCCAGAGTCCCCCTCCCTCCTCCCTCCTCCTACCTCCCTCCCTCCCACCCTCTCTCGCTCCATCCCCGATCTGCAGCCAGAACGAGCATGACTTGAAGCGACTCCACAGCTAAACCCTCTGTATCCCGCTGCCGGTGGTGTCCCCGCTCCTTAATGTAGGGCGGCTCCGAAATTTGCCATCACAGACATTGGTCACAGTAGTTACATGGTAGAGAAGGTGTGTCTAGCTAGAGTGCATCCTTGAGCACGATGCCCCTGACCCCTACCTACTCCTTAAAGACATTTATTGAGTGCACAGTTGAATACTTGATTCTGAATGGTCAAAAGCGTTGCAAAGGTGTGTATTATCTTTCAATAACACTTGCGAACCGATGCACTACAAATACATCTACAAAGCAGACGTGTCATGACAAAGCAGAAACGATATGCTCAAAGCGCCGAAGGATGAGGATTTTAGTTGCAGCCGATAAGGACATTAAACCCCTAATAACTTGAGAGATGAAATGTGTGAAACGTCGTTGGTCACCCTGGTACAAGCGGAACAATGATTTCTATCATCCATTACTTAGCCAACTCTTTGGCTACGTATGTCTGCTAAATGACGACGTAAGAATAAACACTCGGATCGCCGCGCCCCCCCCCCCCCTCGGGATATTATAGCACAGGGAGGATCGGTTCACGGCCGGAGCAGCCAGGCAGGAGGGGTTGGGGTTGGATGTTCCCCCCCCTCTCCCCAGAGGCTCCGGGGTCCCGTCTCCTCCCGTCATGGTCCCCTCACACCCCCTTGGGGCTGACGCTGAGGAGAACCCAACGTGATGACACGCAGGACGACCCGGGGACATGGCTCGTCAGACAGACCCCCCCCCGGACACGCCCACTGGATCGTAGAAACAGCCATTTGCATCGCACATCGTGCTCCGTGGCAAGACTCCCTCAAAGCCTGCTGTAGATGGATGCACAGTGGGAAGCTCTACTTGATCCATCAGAGGGTGCTCTTCACACAGCGGGAGAACCAAGAGGAGGAGGGATTCCCTGGGGTTGTTCCCTTGATGCTCCCCCAGATGCTCCTCTTGTTTAAAGGAGGAGAATGGACCCCTATGTGGCCTTATGATCAGTCACTCAATCCTTAAGAGTGAATAATTAAATAATAGATATTTTATTGAACTACAATAAATACTTTCTACTATTGTTGACTGATAAAGTTATCTTTTGGCAACGTAGGATATGCATCGTGGACTGTAAAACAAAGTACGACACAATGTCTTTCAGTAACAGACAGCATATTTCATTGCATCAGAGCGAGTTGACCTGTTTTAAGCAATTGCAGAAAGTCAAAATCTAAAATACAAAATGAGTACAGCATCAATCTTCAAGTCGGTGCTCATATGAATAAGGCATTGTACAGGGCGTGAATAATAAATGCTATTGGGTTTGGCCCTGCACTTTGGAACTGGGCGTGTAACTGAGCATCTTGCCAGCTGAGCAAGCACAATAGGTAATACAGGTGAGTCAGTCATATGACAGTCACATGGCTACACCGTCAGTGATACTGCGTAAGCCTGCAGCATTGTCTTGGCTTCCTGCCCTCCTGACCCAATCCCCCCCCCCCTCTCTCTCTCTCTCTCTCTCTCTCTCTCTCTCTCTCTCTCTCTCTCTCTCTCTCTCTCTCTCTCTCTCTCTCTCTCTCTCTCTCTCTCTCATTGTGTGTCTGAGTCGATTGAGGCTCTCCCACCTCTGCTCTGCCTCCCTGCTCTATTTGATAGAGATAAGACAAAGCTCTGAAGGAACATATGCCCTGGTATAGGATATATTTATATCATATATTCTCTCTGCACTTCCCTTTTCTGTACACTGAGGGGGCGACGGATAAATGTGCTTCTCGCCGCCAATATATTCTGCTGATGCATGAGATGTTTGCCATCAGTTTGTGACACCTTCTGAAAAGGCCTTAAAAAACTGCCATAATAACTGTTAAAACACAATAACAAGTGCATCTGTGAATGTCTCGCGCAGTGCATTGGAGTTTGACCATCCGTCCATAGCCAATCCCATGTGGACAAGCATATGCTATATTCAGGTTTGCCAAAGGCTGCAGGCCACTGAGTGCAGACAGCCGCTATACACTAAACTACAGTCGAATGGGGCTGTACACACTGAGCTTCTAGTGTGGATGGATACTGACTGTAGATAACAGTAGTAGCTCTGCATCCCCATCTACAAATGTCTTAAATTAGTTTTCCACATTGCTTATCAGCAACATCAGGTCATTCTGAGGAGTTCCTGGTAAGGAATGTTTTAAACAGGGTTGTGGTTTGATCATTAACTCAAACTACTCATATGATCTAGGCAAGAATTTGTTTTGCCATGAGCTCTGACGTCCAAAATATCAACTTTAAAAAATGTATTAGCTAGAGAAGTGGAAACAAGACAGTTCAGTTGCAAGAAATAACCTCATGTGTACCATTACCCTCCGCCATCATGAACAACGTACCCTAATCCCACTGCGTCAAATGCATTAAACGCCCTACTTAATAGTATTTCCTGGAGTGAGTATGCAGCTGCTTGGTAGGCCTAACTGGCCATTATAAAGAACGCATAACGGGGATGGATGGTGTAGTTCCTAGGAAGACTACCGTCCCTACACTTCAACCCCCAGCATAAAGCCTTACATGCAGGTATCCTAGCCCAATGCTCCTTAACAAACTCTGACATTGTTGTAAATCGTTTAGTATTAAAAACATCTGCTCCGTTGCAAGCGTCTGTGTTTCATCCCGGTTGAACGATGACTTGACGATGACGATGTGTTTATTCTTCTTCCCCCCCCACACAGAGTTCCATCCAGATAACCTTCGACAGCACTCTGCCACTGACGGCCTCCACTGCCATCGAGTGTGTGACATGCACAGACCAATCAGCACGCAGCATGGTAGGTTGTGTTCCATTGATTTGACGGTTATTAATAGCCTTCGATAATCTCTGTAATCCTGTCTTCATTGCTGCCGCGTGTAATTATACGTATAATGGACTTTCATTAATAACTTCCCGAGGCGCTTTGTTCGGAAGCCCTGGTCCAGATTGCCATAGGCCAGAATGCAAACAATGTTGTGAACAATGCAGGTTTAGTTTAATTTTGCCTCGAAAGCCTCCTGTGATCGTAATGAAAATCTGGACCCGCCGGATCCCTTTTAAGATACTGGAGCATTAGCTTGTCTATTCCTATTATTATATTTCTATTAAACGATTTGGGTGAATTGCATGCATTCAGCAGTTATATAATGAATTTTAATGTATGACTTGCATGTAAACCAGCTTTTCCCTGCTCACGTTTTATTGGGTACCGTCCCTGTCCACTGAACCATTAAAGGAATAAAGTCCTAGTGCTTTTGTACAGGACAACAGTCTAAATCTGTCCCCGGTGTATTTGACTGATTGTCTGAGCGTTTTAATCCCCCGTTTGACCGTAATGGCTTCTCTTAATGACATTGGCCTCTGCTCTCTGCAGGTCTTGCATTGTGACTGCCGCCTGGACTCTGTCACGTTCCCAGTGACGGTCACGCAGCAGTCGCACGCCGCCGTTTCCATGGACACCTACCAGGTCACCATAGAGCCCGTAGTGGCGAAGGTACGTTCGTCCTCACGCTTCACCTGTCTCCTACGCTGCTGCGTCTTGCAAATACATGTCCCTGGCCCCTCTCTACACACAACACCGGAGTGCCCCGGCTCTGTTTTGCATCGGCATTCAAATTTGCATGTAAATTGGTTGGTCGGCGGCTGTGGCCTTATATTTCACTGACCAGCCTTCCCTCAGAACGAAGAGATGAAGGGATATTTCCTGTGGATACATGGACTAGCTAACTTATCGTCCCTCCCTCTCTCTCTCTCTTGCTCTCTCTCTCTTTCGCTAGCTCTCTCTCTCTCTCTAACTATCTATCTCTCTCTCACTCTCTCTCTCTCTGTCTCTCTCTCTCTCTCTCTAACTATCTATCTCTCTCTCTGTCTCTCTCGCTCTCTCTCTCTCTCTCTCTCTCTCTCTCCCTCTCTCTCTCTCTCTCTCACTCTCACCCTCTCTCTCTCCCTCTCTAACTATCTATCTCTCTCTCTCTCTCCCTCTCTCCCTCTCTAACTATCTATCTCTCTCTCTCTCTCTCTCTCTCACCCTCTCTCTCTCTCTCCCTCTCTCCCTCTGTCCCCTCAGCTGGTGGCATGTCTGGAGGAGGCGAAGGAGGGGGGGCTGCTGGTGTCCTGGTCCCTCTCCAAGCAGCCGCCGCTGGCCCTGCGCGTGTCTCCACGCAAGCTCCACAAACAGGTCACCAGCGGCTACCGTTACCACCTACACAGCCGCCACAGCCTGCATTACATCATCCCAGCCGTGCTAACATGCAGCACTCGGTCCCTGTTTCTCTCTCTCTGGCTCGGTTGGCAAGGGAAACCTACATTTGCATCGCAAAAGCTCCTGAGAAGCATGATTAGAAAATAACAATGCGAACACGTACAGCGCAGTATGTATATTACAGACTGTATAAGGAAGGGATATTATATATGTTACAATATACAGACTGTATACTGACTGCTCCACGTCAGTGTAAACATTGTAAATACGAATAGTACGTTGCAGTTAGGGTGGTTAGTCATCGCTGTGGTTAATATTTCTGTGGTCACGGTGTGTGTGTGTGTGTGTGTGTGTGTGCAGGGTGCGGAGGGCGAGGCGGACCTGAACACCATAAAGGAGTTGGTTGAGGACGCTCTGTACAGCACCCAGCCGTCCCTCGTGCTCAGCCTTCGGTCCTGTGAGAGCAGCGCTACCGTAAGGCCCGCCCCCATCCCCTGGAGACCGGCCCTCGGGGGTCCAAAAGCTGTGTTAGCGATGTTTTCTCCTCGGCTAGCGCGGTTATTCTTGCCTGTGCAAAAAACTCATTCAAATGAACAACTGCAAACAGGGTTCAGAGTGTTGTGGCCTAAGGCCGCTGCGATTGGTTGCCATCCTTCTCTCTCGCCTTATTATGGGGCTTTATGGTCTCGCTTGTCAGGGGCGGTTGAATCCCAGCCGGGAGATTCAGCCGGAGGGTTCAACGTCGACCCCCTTCATGACCTTTGAAGCTGTCTGTTAAAAACAGACTGGGGTTTATCAGCTGACTTCGCGGCACCTCGCGTCGGACTCCCAGTAGTGTTTGTGCTGCAACTCCAACTCAGCACCCCTGGGCCCCTAGGGACCGGGGTGGTGTCCTAAAGGTATGGCTGGCGCTGGACGTCAGATGTGTGCTGTTGTGTGTTGGTGCTCAGGTCTCTCCGGAGCATCAGTCTGGGTGGCTGACCCCTGCCCCCCAGTGCGTCCCCGTTCACCGGATCACGCTCCGCCAGCTGAGGGCGACCTGCCATAAAGGTCAGACCTTTGTTCCCGGCCTTTGTTCTGACCCAGGACTACGTCTAGCCGTGTTCCCCGCCGGGTGCTAAGGTGTGTGTATGTGCTCTGTGTTTGTCTGTGTGCCCGTGTGTGTGCGACTGTGTCTGTCTGTCTATCTGCCTCTGTGTGTGTGTGTGTGTGTGTGTGTGTGTGTGTGTGTCATGTGTGTGTGTGTGTGTGTGTGTCTGGTGTGTGTGTGTGTGTGTGTGTGTGTGTGTGTGTGTGGGCCTGTGTGTGCAGGCCAGTGGACCAGGCCAGCTGAGCTGTGCTGTGTGTTGAGTCTGGACCAGTCATCCACAGAGAAGAGGACTGGGTTTGTGTGCGTGCCCGGCAGCCCGACCTGCTCACTGGGCTGGAGTGAAGACATAACATTGTAAGCACCTCTACTTTATCCCTCATTTGTATCATGAACCTGGCCTTTCATGGTGATACATCTATGTGAAGAATTGACCCGGAAACCAGCATTTCTGTACAGTCTGTTCAGCCGCGAAGCAGCATTTCAAGAGGTTGACTGTTGTAATATCCTAGCATCGGCGTGGACCAACCAGCATCAGTGTCCATGGTCTTCAGTATCTTGAAACAATATACATAGTCTGACACCAGTTCCGCAGTGGCATGTATTTGAAGTGTATTGCATTCAGAATGTATGTTCGCATTGTCAGCGGATCTCAGTGAGCCGATGGAAAGGCCCTGCGTCGGCACACAGCAGTTTCCCGACCGTCACCGTTTCTCCCAGACTGAAGTGCTTTACCCCTCTCCTGACTCCTCTTATTGGGGCGCTTTGAGGGATGCGCTGGAAGATCCATGTAGCAGAGTTTTGCTGTAAATTCTTACACCACTGCTGATTTTCCTTTCCTGTGTGTATGTGTTTGTGTGTGTGTATCTGTGTATGCGCGTGTGTGTGTGTGTGTGTGTGTCTTTGTATGCGTATGTGCGTCTGCGTACGTGTGCGCGTGGCTGTGTGCGCATGCCTGTGTGTGTGCGTGTGTGTGCATGTGTGAATGTGCCTGTATGCGTATGTGTGTGTGTGTGTGCGCGCTTGTGTGTGTGTTTTAAAGGGATCTGCAGCCCGAGACCAAAGAGCTGAGAATAAGACTCCTGGAACAGAACGGCGCCAGGGAGCGTAAGGCAACACTCGATAGTAATTTACTACCACTGGCTGCGAGGAGGTCTGCGCTCAGCGCTAGGCTGCAGCCCGGTGACAAGGCAAAGTCTGCCCGAGAACACACCACCACATCCACACGTTCTCTCCCAGATCCTGCTGAGTCATCGTTTAGTTGGGTCTAAATTCATCTGGATAGGGTCTGAGGTCGATCACTGAACAGAATTCAGACACGGGTCCTTAATGAGCAAGTCATTGAGCATCTCAAGGATATCTACAGGCTAGGATGTGGAAATGGGGGATCAAACCCAGGTCCCTTTGTTTTGAAGTTCAACCCTCTCGGTGCAACACTCCGCCTCCCAAATCCAATTTAGTCTTGAACATTTTTCATTTTGAGTTAACTAAAAAAAAAAGTAGCTTATTACTTTATAATAACCACTATTTCTTGTAGTTATTATAATGTCATTTAGATAATTGTTCACTAGATGATCAGGCAGGAAGTGTTCAGGAGAATATCCTCTCCGTTCATGAGTAGTTATTCCTGTGGAGGTGGATGTGGTTACTGAAACAATTGAGGTGATAACAATGTCGGGCCCTTCAGAACCAGCTGCAGTGGGCTCTCTGTGCATGTTAGTCAGACTGCAGCAGTAAACTAGTTCAACACACTTTCATTTGTAGTTTTACCAGTGAAGGTTCACTTTGGGTAGAGGGGGAATTTGGAAACCAACCAGTCAGACTGCAGCAGTCGGTTTGGATTTCTCGTCTATATTGTCGGCCGTTTTGTTCCTTCCCGATTCACCCGACAAGCATGTGGGGGCCAGCGCTGTATGTGATGCTCAGAACAAATTGTCCTGTTTACACACTTAGCATTACAGGGCCAGTTGTTAACATATTGCGGTCGACACCTCATCCACAGTGTAGTGCAAACACTTACGTCTTTGTGTTGACATGCATGCCCATATTGTCATGGAAACGCTCCACTCAACTCCACTCCTCTGTGTGGGGGTTCTTATTAGATTAGTCGGCAACACTACATTTCTGATTCTACATGGATGTAAAGTATATGATAAAAGGCCAGAAGCTTTGGTGGTCCTCGAAATGAAATTCCAACAATGGTTTATAACTGGTTTGAGTCGGACGCCTGTTGTCAGCGTCTTAAACGAGTCAAGCTAAACACAAATTCTAACCAAAATGAAAAATGTGCGACACGCGTCCCTCCCGGCCCGTAACGCCACGTGGTAGAGTCTCTGCTGTCCTATTGAACCAGCCGACCTTCTCCCTGTAGAGTTCCTGCCGGGGCAGGCCTCCATAGCGCTGGACGTGGGGGGTAAGGGGCCCGCCGGGCCCCTCGCGGTCTCGGTGAGCCCCGGGCAGGGCCTGGCCCCCGACGTCACCGTCACCCTGGAGGTGAGTCCACCTGGAGGGGCCACACACGTATGTGTTGGCTCAAACGCTTGAGCGCAACTATGTGAGGTTAAAGTACACGTCTGATGTGTGATATAACTGTATAGTTATATTTGTTTTGCGTAGCTGTACAAATGCCTGTGAGCCGGCAGGGTTAACGCTGGCTGTAGTGGCAGCTGCAGTCAAATGGTCTCTTCAGATTTTGATCTTGGAGGGAATTGGCTTGACCTACTTGAAGGAAATATATATTTTTATATCGTACTAGCCAACTGTGGCCATATTTGTATTTTAGACCATTTCTTTTTTAACTCCAAGGTCGGGAAAAGTACCAAATTAGCAGGCAAGTTTAACAGTTTGAACTGGAATATAAACTCAGTTTGAAAACGTGTTTCAAACTAATGCTGTGAACTGTGTGGGACAGTTGGGGATACAAATAAAGAAATGGTCTCTTGCTGTAACTTAAAAATAGTCAGGCATATTGGGAATCGAATCTTACATAAAATATAATATGTTTAAATACATATAATATATAACAATGTATACAATATATAATATATATCAAATATAATTTGTTATATGTTTTATTATACAAAATATCTAAAAACTATATGTAGATACAGCATCTCCTTCTGTATCACACATCACATACGATAAATACGCATCATCCATAATCCTGTCTAATAAATACACCCCAAACACAGCTGCTGTACGTGGAGTCAGAGGGGTCGTGTGGGGGTCACAGCCCCTCGCCGCTCCGCAGCTCACTGACCCCGACCAAGAAGGTGGACGTGGACCGCACCATCATGCCGGACGGAACCATCGTCACCACGGTTACCACAGTCCAGTCGCGGCCCAAAGAGCGCAACCAAGGTGCGTCATGGCCCATCAACAGTGGGGAGAGTGTGTCTTTATAGGGTCCGTCTGCATGGAGGTCTGAAGAGGCCAGCAGTCTTCACACAAACGCACACCTCGGCGTTCCCAATGGTCTTAAGTTAACTAAGGGGACGTGCGGGGTACCAAACTGAAACAGTATAAAACGGTTGGTCTCCAATTGGGCACCAATGGTCTCGGCTTGCCAAAATATATCTCGGAATATCGACTTCGAAGTCCCTATCGAAGCATGCTGACTGCTTTACTGATAACAGCGGGGGACTTTGTGCGTTCTATATCCGTTTGGTTGTTTACCTACATGTGGGTGTGTTTCTTTGTAGGTGAATCCCCGTTGCCCTCCCCCTACAAGGTGGAGGTGACGGAGAAGGGACCCACTGTCCTGTCTGACAGCAGGGGCAGCCCAGTTCCCAGCTGTGAGTAGGGAACAGAACACCTGCTATACTAAGCTTCGTACTACAGAGAGAGATACAGACATACACAACGCTCCTGTGTGTGAACAGGGGCATTTAGAGCGCCAGGCTGCTCTTCCTTGTGTTCAGGTACATTGAAGGACACTGTGTTTGGGTGCAGTTAATCCAGGACCCCTACATGGGAAAAAAACTGAGAGTGTAGTGTGACAGCTGCACTACATAGACCTCAGAACAAAAGACACACAAGACATAACAGACAGTGTTATGACATGGGAAACCGCACATCACACTCTCACGTTTCAGTTATCGTTTGTCAAATCGAACGCTGACACCAACTCCTTACCCTCCTCTGACAAAATGTATGGTTAGGGAATATGTTCTGACAAGGGTGTGTGCCATCTTTAGAATGAGTTTGAATAATTGAAAACCTGTTTCTTCTGTCTTTTTTTATGTGTATGTGTGTGTGTGCTTTGTGGGTGGATATGCATTTGTGTGTGTGTGTGTGTGTGTGTGTGTGTGTGTGTGTGTGTGTGTGTGTGCGTGTGTGTGTGTGTGTGTGTGTGTGTGTGTGTGTGTGTGTGTGCTGAACGCCCCAGTGAGCCACCCAGTCACCAACGGCCTGGACCCCGTAGCAGAGACAGCCATCAGGCAGCTGACGGACTCCTCGGGCAGAGTCTCCAGGAAGACTCCGACTAAACGGAGCACGCTCATTATCTCAGGGGTGTCAAAGGTCAGGGCCGAGGAAACTGTGTCACCGCGTTCACGCTTTTAATTAGAAACCTGTGGAGAACCTCCGAACCAGGCCAGTGCATGCTCCACACGTCCTACTGAAAATGTGTCAAATGTTCCCCTACACAGTAATTGGCTAAAAATACAAAAAAAGTGTATCTATTAATAGGTCGCCTTACCTGACTTAGAGATGAAAGCCTGCTCAATGAAACCAGGAGTTATTTTATATTCTGCGGGTAAACATTTGCCTCCATTCACTTATACTCTAATACAATGTAACCAATTGCTCTGACCCACCACACAGATAAAACCGATCAGGGTTACGCCCTGATCTGATGGTATGCAATGGTCTAACACCGAGTGTGTTTTTCCGCGCGGCAGGCCCCCCTCTCAGAGGACGACAACGCGTTGTCGAAGGGCTACGCGGCGGCCATGGACGCAGCCATGCACGCCAACCACCAGGGGGCGCTGCCGCGGCCAGACCCGGACGAGAGGACGCCGTCGGACGCATCGGAACGGCCCTCGGTCGACGACGCGGAGTCCGACACCGGCTCCAACGGCGTCATGGAGACACGCAGCCTCAAGGACCACAAAGGTACCGCCCCTTGTTGTCTCTCCGCTGACAGGTCCCTGTCCAAATCATGGTCACTTGTTTTATAGGTCTGTAAATATCGACCACATGGGACCATTTTAACAGAAAGGTAGACAAATGCATCAAAGTAGTCAAAGCAATACTATTAAAACCTAAATAATGAGTGCTATATATAACATCGAAATGCGGGTGTAAAAGTCGGATCATCGGTCCGATTCCGACTTCTTAAACTGGACCAATGACGTCCATCGTTGTGCCTCCCCATCCCCCCAGTGGGCTTCCTCCGCAGCGGCTCCAAGCTGCTGTTCCGCCGACGGCGCCGGGACAAGGACCCCGCCGTCAGCCAGTCCCACGAGGACCTCTCCCAGACGGGGGAGGGCGCCGCCCCCGCCGCCTCCGCCCTCAAGCGCAAGAGCTCCGGGAGCTTCTCGCGCCGCCTCATCAAGCGCTTCTCCTTCCGCTCGTCGGGGAAGTCCAAGAGCGGCGGCGGCGCCGCCAACGGTGGGGCCGGGGCGCCGGGGAACTGATCGCCACGGCGACCGGGATCACAGCCACGCAGGGTCACTTTATTCGGTCGGATCGGCGGCGGCGGCGGCGGACGCGGGTGTTGGCGCGGACCTCCTCTTCAACCTCGGTGTCATGTGCTGCTGCTGACGGGACACTAAACACTATGACATCATTCATGACATCACAGACAGGCGGGCGATGCGCCCCGGGCGGGCGATGCTTCACCTGTCGGCCTCTGCGAAGACTCCCCTGGGAGGGACTCGGAGAGGAACACCTGCACCGGGAGCAGTCGTAAGGAGCTGTAACGAGTTACACCTCATGTGGTATTCAAGGTGTTTTCTTTATTTTGGGGGGGGGGTTGCATCCTCTGCTGCTGGGGATTAGAGGGTCATTGAGTACGATTTGGAAACTGTTCGACATGGGCAATACGACCAGCAATATGCCTGTCGATTGTTGAAACACGCGACTTGTATTTCTTTTTTTTATGCCCATGACTAAAACGTTTTAATATATATTATTCAAATTAAGGCTTGGAATAATGTACTTACTACAGCTGGCAGGTGTAGTAAGTACATTAAGACATGTATGGCTATTTTAAATTTGTGTTCTGACTGCTGACTGTATAAACAAAGAAACAAAACAACCAAGGTAAACCTTACATAGTGCTCCTTCTAATTGTGAATCGGATACAAATGATGAAATGCTGTATGCGCTTTTATACACAAGGGGGCACTAGAGATGGGATTGGAACTGTAACAACTATTTATTGACATACGGATATTACTATTGTTTGCACTCTGGTTACCGTTTTTTATTTTATTGTCATTAGCACATTATTTTATGAACTGATTGGAGTCGCATAGGACTTTAGGAAAAAGTGATGTATTACTCTGACTTAAAAAATTCAAGTGCTATTTTAGTGCTATTTGTGTTGAGTTGTATAGTAGGCTATAAACATGGATTTGTGTGTTTTAATTTTATTTTGTATAGTAAATTAAAATAATGAACTTAATAATTTACAAGTTAATAAATCAATGCCTCGATCTGGAATTAGGTGTACATAGAAGTCTTGCTTATACATTTCGGTTTTTTAATAAGATTTTTTAATGTAACTTAATGTAGGCAAAACGTTGCAGGTATTGTTTTATATTGTTTGGTAGTTCCATGAAGAGACATACAATGAAATAGTAACACATGTACTCAAACGCTCACAAATCAAAACATGTTCATTTTCATTTGTTTGTCTTTAAACAACTGAGTGAAGAAACAATTGCAGCCTACAGAGAGCTTTGCAAGCATAACAATAAAAACAACACTACATGAACTATATATCAACATAAATAAATAAATAAATAACAGCAACAGGGGAACCCTGAACATCAAGACATCATAGAATATAACCTCAATTCCTCATTTCCTTTTCTGACATCAGTAGAATTTTCAATAAAAAGCATTTAAGTGTCTTGTTATGCATGCATGCATACTGTATTCTAAGGATGTAAAACCTTTTGCAGTAATTCATTTTTTCTTTCTATTTTATACAGAATAATTATCTGGTAACAGGTGTGGCAAGCACACTGGCAATTATGTATTGGTGTCTTGTGATCTTGCAGTTACCTTCACACATCAAATAACATTGTTCTAATAACTTTTACCTCCATAAACCTATTTACAAGCATATAATTTAATTCAGGAAATGTCCATCAGCAATATTGTTATAGATATGTAAATATATTATTCAGGTTGAGTAAAAAAACATTGAATCTGGAGCTACAGGATATAATTGAATTCAACACATGCTGATTTCTCAGGGCTGTATGTCAATATACCGTACAAGAGATATTTCCTGTTTGTTAGTATTTGTTCTTCAAAAGACAACCTTAGTATGTGAAGTAAGGAAAGATGGTCCATTATGTGTGCAGACATCACGTTCAGAACTGCTAATTTAAGACATTTTCTACCGTACGAAAGAAAATAGTTCTTAGATACAAAAATAGGGTCATGACCGCCACAGTTCAAAAGGAAGCCATCACCCAATGTCAATAAACATCTTACTATCTGCGTTTGACCTTTAAATTCGCCAATAAAACCACAAAACAATGTTGTGTAAAAGGTAAGGCAACTATTGTCATATGCCATTTATAATTTGAAATGCCCTCAATGTGAAAATAATGTTTACTATATTGCAAATAAATTATTTTTCAAGCCTTTCAGTCTAGAACAGATGTGTGTGTAGTGTGATTGGCCACGGTTACAGAATGTGCAGAGCGCCAAAATGTTCAAAGTTTTAAAAAAAGCTGTCCTCATTGCCGCTAAAACTTGAGAGGCGGGCACATAAACCAATGGCACGAAGGAGGGAAAATCATCTTCTCGTACCGCGAACCTGATTGGTCATAGGTGAAGTACTCAAACCAATCGTTTTTTTTGTTCATAAGCTAATCAACCGTGTGGGCGGGGCTTGTTCTGTAACGATATATATCCGGGTCAACCTCAACCAGCTACCATCAGCGATCTGCAGTGCTAGTTTTGAGCAGTTACCCCAACGTCATTGAAAATGTCTGGAAGAGGAAAGACCGGAGGAAAGGCCCGCGCAAAGGCGAAGACCCGCAGCTCCAGAGCCGGGCTGCAGTTCCCCGTCGGCCGCGTCCACCGTCTGCTGAGGAAGGGCAACTATGCCCACAGAGTGGGTGCCGGAGCCCCTGTTTACATGGCCGCCGTGCTGGAGTACCTCACCGCCGAGATCCTGGAGTTGGCTGGCAACGCTGCGAGGGATAACAAGAAGTCTCGCATCATCCCCCGCCATCTCCAGCTGGCGGTTCGTAACGACGAAGAGCTGAACAAGTTGCTCGGCGGAGTGACCATCGCCCAGGGAGGCGTGCTCCCCAACATCCAGGCCGTCCTCCTGCCGAAGAAGACCGGCGGGCAGGCTGCGGCGCCCAGTGCCGGCAAGGCGGGGAAGAAGGCCTCGTCTCAGTCCCAGGAGTACTAGGCTGCTGCCCTCCTCAATGACTTGATACCCCAACGGCCCTTTTAAGGGCCACCCAATTCTTCACTGAAAGAGCTTTTTCTTTTATTGCATTCCTCTCGCGTTGTTCTTTGCGTTTTCGCTCCCAATTTTGAATAAACCCTTGTTTATAACAACGACTGATGGTGATTTGTACACTGAGAAACTGGCGTCGAATGGTTTTACATCGTATAACCTTTATGGGGACATTGGGTGTTATCTAAGCGCTATGTCTTGGCCCCTGTGAGCATGGCTGGTCCCATGTTTAGTAGTTTGGGCACATGGTGCACAATAGTGATTGTACTCTCAAAGCGAGACCCGAGTCAAGTAGGCCTAGGACCGTTTTCTGCAGCACTGCAGAAGGTTGTCTGCAAAAGTCATTGCAGTGAAGAAACCTCAAGTTCCTGCAGAGCTGGCATTCTGTTGTGAACATGGATTAGGATTCCGTTCATAAAATACACATCAGGTAAACTCGATGCAGGTAATTTAAAAGTAGCCTGCACTTGTACACTCTTACGGGCATCTATTTTAACAGCCCATATTTAATGATAAAGTAAACCGTTAAACCTTCTGAAATCGTTTCAGTTATATTTTTTAAAATGCAGTTAAAAGTCCATGGCCTCATTGTCATGTGACCTTTGGCAGGCTCAATGTGATATTAAAACTCCCGCCATGACTGTCTATTGGGTAATTAAGCACACATGTTTTTTTAATTATTTTTTTATTCACTCACTGTTTACATCGTGCTCTTGACGGCGTCATACAGGATGCACATTCGCTGCCACACTAAACAGTTTAACTGTAGAATCACACCAGGTGCTTCCTCAAGTAAACAACTGCAAAACATGTCATAATAACGTTGTAGTACTGTGCAAGATTGTTCATCCTACTGACACGTTCGTTTCAGTAGGATTGACGGGCAAATTTCGTGGGTAAGCTTTAGCAAATGGTAATGTATACAAAATCCGTGAAAGCCAGAAAGCCTTAAAACTGAATGCACCGAAACTCGAGTATGATATTATTAACTACCATTTTCACTACAAAAGGCACACTTTAAAAAGCTACCAACGAACTGTGTGTATGTTCAAATGTGAAGGTATATAATGATAAATCGCTATATTTCATTACCATGGGATGAAATTGTTCTTAATTCCGTGTCTATTGTACGGAATCAAAGCTGAATAGTCAAACATAGAAAATAAAATATTTGTTTGTGCACTATACCTACCTCGCCACCAGGGGTCAATGTTTTATTGAAGAAAAAAAAAGTATCCTAGTGGTTAAGAAAGCACTATGTTTTCACCGGCTTCTATACTCTTTAAATACCCGTGTTGCATTATAAGATGGAATTAATGGAATAGCTAAAATATCACTTTACCGAAACACACCAACGCTTGCACCCAGAGCGCAAACGGTTGAGGAACGTTCTTGCGTTCTCGTCTCGACACCAGAGGCATAATAAATCCCAAACGGATTCGCTCATAGATTAGGCTACTCTAGTCTTGATTTTCATACATTTGAGTGTGCAGAACCACTTTACAAATCGATTAATATGGTCATGATCATTCCAGCAGGCATATATGTTAATATATAAAGGTAACATTGTCTGGGTTAAGATATATATTGGTGTGAAGGCGCCTCTATGTTATGAAACCTTGTGTGTTACCATATAACCTGTATTATATTCGGAAAAGGTGAAACAAGTCAATAACTTTAGTAGAGACCAATAGCATTGAATTCACAGTCACACCTGGTAAGTAGGCTTAGGCTAGGCCTACTTCCATCAGAATTCAATGGGCAGTAGATTGGACACTTAAAGCTATAAAAGCACCCCACTCCCTTGCTGTGAAAATGCATATTGGTATTTTGGTTTAAAGGAAGTCTAGCGCTTTCTGTTTCTTTCCAGCCCGCACTTTCTATAGAAATTCTAATGTGAGTCGTTAACTCACAAACTAGTATCAGAACACTTTGCCACCATGGAAATAATTTACGTTCAGATTGACTTGAATTGAATTGTTAAAAAATAATGTGATTGCCTAACCCTAAGCCTACAGGTATGTCAGTATGTAAGGCCTAGCATATTATGGGTTTTTCAAGAAATATTTTTTACATTAAATTTCACTCATGGAACCCAGACATCGAGGAGTAAAATATCATGCAAAGGGGATCTTTCTGTCTACCTTGTGGCGTTTTCTTTGCTTGTAAAGTAAATCGTGACTCATTCATAGCCTACGTGAGACAGACAGAACCATTACTCATGGCTCTGAAAAGGTCTCCAACACTAGCAGCCAAAACGTTCACACTGAGAGGAAAAATGTGGATGTATTTTTGCACCCTCGCCGTCCGACTCGCCTAACTGATCAGATAAAGCAACGCTGGTTTTCCTTAAATAGCCCTAAGAAGTTAATTTAAGTTGATTGATATTACTTAATATGAATATTTTACGTTGTTTTTTTTTACGTCTTTTTACGTTCTCATTTGGCCGAAATATCTTAACCCTCCTTCAAGAACCTTCTGCGACCTGACACAGACATCAAAATAAGGACCAATACACCGGTTACAATGTGATGTCATACAATAACTCATATTTAAGTTTGTTATAATTAGAGCTGAGATGATGGGAAATGGTGAGAAATATTGAATTTAATTGAGAATTCAAAAACCGAAATTCAGTTTTATCGGTTTTCTGGTACAAATGTGCAAAGACTTAAACCCCATATTTGATCCAACGTTTGACAAAAGTGAAACAGCTGGGAGATGTGGACAGTTAAACAATAACTGGTCTGAACTGCAGAACAAATCTGCCTTTTGTTAATGCTGGAATGTGTGTGTGTGTGTGTGTTCAAATGTGTGTGTGTGTGTGTGCGTGTGTGCGTGTGTGTGTGTGTTTGTGTGTGCCTTTAGTGTGTGTGTGTGTGTATGCGTGTGCACATGTGTGCGTGCGTGTTTAAGTGTGTGTGCTTGTTTGTGTGTGTGTGTGTGTGTGTGTGTGTGTGGAGCAACAAGAGACAGATCCAACTCAGGAAAAGAGTGAGGAGATGTGGATGGAGGGATGGAGGAAGGAAAAGAGAGAGAACTAGACAGAGGGGGAGAGGGATGTTTAGGCGGGGCGACACTGTGGGCAGTGAGAGGGGCCGGGTCTGCCTCTGTGTCTGGATCCACAGTGAGGAAGCCCACACCAACTCTAAGAGAAGGACACCAGCATGCCTGTCCCGTTGGGGAGCGCAGAGGATGATCTGTCCACAACGTGAACCTTTGGATTTAAGCTCTGGGGCGCACTAAGAAACATCTCTGGTAATACAATGCATTTTTCTAACTTACTTACTACATGACTACTTGACTGATGAAGGACTTACTGAGGACTGATGCATGTGTCTTATTCACTTTGTGTGTGTGTGTGTGTGTGTGTTTATGTGGGTTGGTAAGTGAGGGAGAGAGAACGATTGTGAGTGAAAATGAGAGAGAAGTATGTGTGCGTTATGAATAAGAGAGAGAGAGAGAGAGAGAGAGAGAGAGAGAGAGAGAGAGAGAGAGAGAGAGAAAGAGAGAGAGACAATCGTCTCTTGTTCAATTCTGAGTTTGAGTGTCCTAATCTCAATGGGGCCAACGGGTTCTTTACAAAGTGTGTGTGTGGCTGTGCTGCCATTTGTGTAGTCCTTTTTTTGTGAAAGACACTATTGTCCCTATTTAAGTACTTGTATCCCCATATTATTTAACCAACACAAAGGCAGGCTCAGTCTCCATTTAACGATACAAGCAGACATTATAGTCGACCAGGTGATGATGATGATGAAGATGACAATGATGTGATGATTATGATGATGATGTTGGTAATGATGATGATGATGAAGGTGTGATGGATCAAGGCCAAAAGCGGCTGGTTGGAGTGTAGAAGTAGAGAGGAGGTGGGAGGAGAGGAGGAGGTGGAGGAGGACAACTGAGGGATGAACAGAGCAATGTTTCTCTGAATGGAGGCCATTTCCTGAGTGGGAGATCCGTCCCAGAAGGGGGGCTCTGCACCAGGTCAGTGGCTGACACATGTACCACACGTTAAGCCATTCAAGGAGGTTGTATGGGCGGTCAATGGGGATGCTTCTGCATGCATTTTAGCTCTATAAAGTAACAGTTGTCTTGGTCGGACCTCTCCTATTCCCGTTTTGTGGTTTGGGTAGGGCAGGCCCATTCATTCTGCCTCTGTTTGTGTTACCATCAGAGACGCTAGACATCACAATAAGTCAAACCACATTTGATTCCAAATCAAACAGAGTTGGGGAATCCCCGATTGTTCAGCACATTGCATAAGTGGATTTGCACTTGTTGCTTCCTCCGTGCTGAGGCGTGGAGCACCGTAGTGTACAGGTGTTCCTGCGGGGCCACAGCCTCCATGAATGGGATCCAAGTATGAGTTTCCGTGTTAAAAACAGCACTGCCCTGCAGTGCATTTTTGTGGCTTTGGGGTTTTTCAGTACTGCACCATTTTCCATGTGTCTCACAGTTTGGCGGTAACATCGGATGTGCTCCTCGGGGTGAGAGGTGTGAGATTTTCTTTTAACCCTCCCTATTCCTCCGCTCTTAACGTGCGACCCGACACGCTAAACGGAGGTGTTTCTTCTTCCACTGTGTTGGATTCCTGTGGTCTGTGCATCGTTTGGTCTGAACTCCAGTTTCCACACTGGATCTCGCTTTCTTATGGAAACGGCTGGAGAAAGTGTGTCCCTGGATGTTTACGACTGGTACTACGACTGCCAAAACGTTTCTGTGTCTTCCTGTTTATTTGCAAATGAGATGGCTTTTTTTAACGTTCTTAAAAAAGAACAATATTTTTGTCCCACCAGTCCCAAGTGGATCAACCCCTATGTGGGTCCCATTGGAACTCACGGGCCAAAAGGAATCTAATCAGCACCTATTAGCTGTGTTTGGTGGGGGTTTCCCATACATTTCTAGTGACTATGGTAAACTGTTAACGCCGACCTCCACTCCCTGTTGCCTCAACTCAAACAGTTGTCTATATGGTTAGCATCGCTGCCTCCGCTTTCTCCCCCCTCTGCATTTCCGCCGGCACTTCTGAAGTGACCCCGACCATGGGAAGTGACTCTAGAGAGATCAATAGTTGACTGTTTCTTTCCCTTGCTCTCCTACTCTCTCTCTCTCCCACTCTCTCTCCCTTACACTCGCTCACTTACACTCTCTCTCTCTCTCTCTCTCTCTCTTTCTTTCCTCTCTCCCCCAAAAGATTTTCCTGTGGGACATCTGAAAGAGATGGCTCATGGGCTGGCCGACTTCCTGTGGAACATAGTGTTTTTGTATTCCAGCCACCAAGGAACGGATTAAACACAGCTGTACTCAACAAGCCTTTCCTTCTCCACCACCTCAGCTCCACCTCCCTCCCCCACTACTACGACTCCAACCCACCCACCTGATCATCTGTATTACTGCCATGTGTATACGTGTCTTCAAACAGGAAGTTGCTGTTTTTAATAACATTTCTGTTGACAATGTGAATTCCATCAGGGATCCCCATCGTCTGGAGTAGTCGGCCTCACCCGTGTGTTAACTTAAGCAATCAGAAAAAAAACAAACACACCACGCACCAGAGCATGCCCAGTGACACATTTGTACCGGCCTTATTTAATCTTCAGTGCTGAGTCTCAAAATAAGTGTATTTGTATTAGGGAAGGACACGTTTCCAAGGAGTGAAGATTGTTTGTTCAGCATGCTCATGTATTTGTGCTGGGATAAGTTTATCCAAATATTGGTATGAATAGAAATACATTAACCCCTGTACGTAGCTGAATAGGGAAGGCCTACACTACTGTCTTTTGTTATATTTTACAACATCGGTCATAATGGTGGTACTTGAGGGGGGACAAATATTTTCTGAAGTGGTACGCGGTATAAAAAGTTTAAGAACCGCTGTCAGTGGTTATGGTGGTGGACTCCCAGCCAACATGTACCGGGTGTGGGCCTCGATGTAGTAGTCTATACCTGTAGGCTTCTGAGCAAGATGCCTGACCCCTTACCAGCTCTATAAGAACGCAAATCCAAGGAAACGACGTGAGCTGCTTTGACTAAAAGTTTCTGCAAAAAAAAAAAAAAAATAATCAAATGATCAATAATCATTTGGATATCTGAAACTATCGGAAAACTTGAATAAATGAAAACCTGATTGGGAAATCAGACCAGGAAGTGTAGCCAGGAGAGCTTCAGAAGCATTCAAGACTGTGTTTAGGAAGTCAGCCCCAAATGTTTCCCAGCCACCCTCCCTCTTCTGGGCTACAAGTGGATAGGGCGGGGTGGGGGTGTGGATGTGGGGGCTGAAGGTGTAACCCTGCACTGGGATTGGGGGTGAGGGAGGGAAAGAGGGCAGTGGAACGGTAGGAGTGGTGGTGGTGACAGTGGGGGTGTGTTGTAGCAAGGTTAGGAACACAGCTCCAGCGGTGAGGTTGAATGAAAGCGGAAGGCAGGAAGACATCAACATGAAGCCCTAAAGGACTGACACTAGGCTGGGATGAAGGTAGCTCGCACACGGCACAGCTGCTGAGGGGACAAGCAGCAGAAGAAGAAGAGGAGATGGAGGGGGATCAGATGGTGAGGGCTGGCTCGTCTCATCTGTTGAACCTCCCTATGGTGGAGAAGCTTGTTTGTTTGTGAGTGCTGTGGAGTGCATGTCATTGGATCAGACGTGTGTGTTACGTGTGTTTGTTTGTGCGTGTTACAGTACAGTTGAGCTAAACACCGGCTCCGTGACGGTATCTTAAATGTGTGTCACATTAGCAAGTCAGGGTTCATCCATCGTTATGATGAGTTTATTATTTACAGCGTCGTGTATTTTAGATCCATTTCTGAAAGCTCACTCGTCAATCTCTTTATATGAAGAAGTCATTCCTCTTTAAAAGTACCAGCCCAGACTCTGTGGCTGGCCGGGTCTATTTTCAGAAGCCCGTGGCAACGCTAAAGGGCAGAACTGGCCCGGTAATGACTGGTTATAGAGGGAGGCCATGGATTTGCAGCCCTTAAAACTATTCCCTTGGCTGGGTGTGTACACAGAATCTGTGAGGTTTATGGAAGCATTCGTGTGGTTGTGTGTGTGTGTGTGTGTGTGTGTGTGTGTGTGAGAGCGAGCAAGTGAGAGTGTGTATGTGTGAGTGTGTCTGTTTGACTGTCTGTATAAGTTTGTGTGTGAGAGAGAGATTGAGTACAGATAGATAGAGAGAGTCATTAAGAGATAGAGATAATGTAACAGGTTGTGTCTGTCTCTCTCTGTCTCTGTCTCTCTCTGTCTCTCTCTCTCTGTCTCTCTCTCTCTCTCTCTCTCTCTCTCTCTCTCTCTGTCTCTCTCTGTCTCTTACCCCCCCCCCTCCCCAGCCCTACCTAATTGTGTTGGATATGGGAGGGTCAGAGCAGGCCAGTGTTGTAGGAGTGTGTGTGTGTGTGTGTGTGTGTGTGTGTGTGTGTGTTTGTGTGTGGGTGTGTGTGTGTGTGTGTGTGTGTGTGAGTGTGAGTGAGATTGTGTGTTGGGGGGCACTAGGGACAAGTATCACTGCATAACAGAGAGGGAGCCTGTATTCTCTGTGCTTCCTGTGCCCACCGAGTCATATACATCCCCCCCCACACACACACAAACACACACACACACACACACACACACACACACACACACACACACACACACACACACACACACACACACTGGGTACAATTGTACGGCCTAGTCATCCACCGGCTGCCTCACCCTGGGGTGACATCACTGAGAGCAGGGACAGCACCCGGCTTTCCACACTGACCAATGGGCTTCCAGAATAGCCGGGTCTCGATGAGGTGGGCGAGACGGAGCTGTGATGTCATCAGTGAGAACTAAAAGAGCCCTATTGGTTTACTATTTGGAGAACAAGAGATGGAACTCGTAATTTTACTTTGCAAGCATAGGGGTTAGTATATTTTGGCTTGTTAGTATATTTTGGCTTTTTGAAAAACAAAAAAAATTCAATAAGATGAGATAAGCTGTTAAATATCCAGGTAAACATCAAGCTTTTTGGTGTAATGGGGGATTTAGTTTGTCTGTTTATTGATCAAATCCAAATAATGCTACGGTCAAGAAAGTTTCTACAGTGGCTAAGCTTAGGTATCATCTACAGACAGTCTGACTGACACACACACAGATGAATGTCTGCTTTTCCAGGAAAGTGTTTGTTTGTTCACCTGTGTGTTTATCTGTGGAAGAGATACAGACAGGGACAGGGTCACGTGAGTCGGTTGTCTTATCTTTGGGTTGCTTCTTCCTTCGGTGGATTTCAGCGGGCATGGGTGGACATCTGGATGTTATCAACAGCATCTGTCTGCTGTGAATGCCGAGTTCGTCTCCGGGAGATTCTGTTATGAGTCATGGAGAATCACAGTCAGTATTGGCGATGAACCAGCGTCTCCTCTCCACCTGCAGCACACATGCACCACAACACACGCTCACTAGCTCCAACATCAAGAGCACGTTAGACACAGTGAGCACAGCATAACAAAGCCGCCGTTGGCCCGCAATGCCTGCTAGCGTTTCGGATAGCTGCCGGTGTTTTGTCAGGAGGTGGCGTCAGAGATTCAGGGAGACCTTTTCGACACTTTTTCTTGGCAACCCTTTAAAAAGATAAATCACAGACCAGTGGCAACTTGTGGCTCTCCGGGCGATGTGGAGGGACGCGTTTCGTTTCTTTCAGAGGGAGTGAACGTCACGTGTGTGTGGAAGTGGGACAGCTCCGAAAAGAGAGCAGTGTGCTAATTGCACTGCTACCGTAGTACGACTATTCCCCCAGCAGCGGTTGGACCTGACATGTTTCCACTGCCTGTCTTCTCCAGGAGTTGAGTGTTGCGTCCAGTACAAGCCCAGATACGCCCGCTGACATGGAGCACGCCGGCAGGACTACCGGAGGGGAGCGAGGACCCCGGCAGACCCACCAGGTCATACAGGTGAGTCCCGCCTGGTCTCTCTGCTGCCCTCCTCTGGGACACTTTGATCTTTTCCTGTCTTAATGTACCAGGATTCTCAGAACAAGGCTCACTAAAGCAATGCACATTGACTGTACTGTTTCCACTATTGAGAATATGTTTGCCAGTTCTGGATGGCTTAAGGTTTGGTTGTGTGTGGTCAAAGCTTTCTGTGCATAATGTGCTCAAGGTGGAGCTTTTAAAAGTGGAAATGGTCGAGCAGAAAGTGTGTGGGAGCAGAGGGGGATGAGGATTGCATTGTGTGTGTTTACAGGGTACTCCTCTAGACGTGTTTGACACAGGAAAGTCCCTGAAGGTCCAGGCAGAGCGCCCCCACTTGGTCAGTTTGGGAAGTGGACGCCTGAGTGTAGCCATCACCCTGCTGCCCCTGCTCGAAGGTAAGCCTTTATTGGCTTGTCTCTCTCTCTCTCTCTCTCTCTCTCTCTCTCTCTCTCTCTCTCTCTCTCTCTCTTGCTCTTGTATGTGTGTGCGTATGTGTTTCTCTTTGTAGCTCTCACGTTCCCTCTCTCTTTTAGGCACAATTATTAATTTATTAAGAGAATTTATTATGGTGTATCACATTAATTGACTTGAGGACATCGAACGATTCCATTTTGCATCACATTGACTTCATCTCCTAAACACTGTAAACACACCTTCAAAGTCCTGTCATGCAAATCATCCGATTGGTGCATCCATTCGATAGCCGATTGGTGACTCACCCCAGCAACAGTGAGCTCGACACGTTTAATCAGAGCGTGGCAAGATACAAGATACACAAAACTTGACTTCAACACGATCATGGTGGGGGATGATCTCTTTCAATACAGGGTTAGGGCTGGGCTGGGCTCTGAATCCACCTCCACCCAACCTCAGTACACATATCAACATATAGACACCAAACCGGGCCACACAGGTGTAAAAACAACAGTAAACAGGAGGAAACAACGTGGTGATGAGTTTATTACTGCACGGTTCAGGGTTTAACCTCCCTACGATACCCGATCCGAGGCGTCGGGGGCATGTCCCACGTCTGTCTTCATGCGTCTTCCCTGTGCTGTGTGGCTGCGTCAGGGAGGACCACGCTGGGCAGCGAGGGGGCAGACATCCCCCTGCAGGGCGCGGGCGTGGCCCCCCAGCACTGCTACATCCAGCACCAGGAGGGCTGCCTCACCCTCTACCCCTGTGGGAACCAGTGCTCTGTGGACGGCCTGGCCGCCACCAGGCCCACGCGCCTCACCCAAGGTAGCACAGAGCGATAGAGACAGCAGCCCATCGGCCGTCTGTCCGTCTGACTGTCTGTCTGTCTGTCAGACTGGCTGAATGTCTGTCTATCTGTCGGTCTGTCTGTCTGTCTGTCTGTCTGACTGTCTGTCTGTCTGTCAGACTGGCTGAATGTCTGTCTATCTGTCTGTCTGTCTATCTGTCTGACTGACTGTCTGTCTGTCTGTCAGACTGCCTGAATGTCTGTCTGACCACATTGTCAAAATGGAAATGTGGTCCCCTGTCCTTTTTCCTCTCTAGTACAGTAACTGGAATGTATCCTCAAATATATAAGCAAAAGCCCATCATGGACTTGGGAAAGAAATAAAAACATACCAAAACCCAACTTTTCTTTGGTGATCCATTTAAAGACTATTGGGTCCAGAGACTACAATTCACCCAAAGAATAAACATTGAGTATCCAACCAAAAATATTGTTATTTCACTAAACGTCAGTGAAAGACAAAGATCGGCAGTGTTACTCGTTTGAGGTCCTCCTGGCCTAAAACAAAGCTCACGTCAAACCTATGGACAGTTACAAAATTATGCACACTTGTGAGCTTGAACCCAATGCACTATTTACAGCACAACCAAGAGACCCACCCCCCACCCTACTCCCACCCCCCCACCCTACTCCCACCCCCCCACCCTACTCCCCCCATCCTCCACCCTACTCGCTCACTGCTCATGACACAGGACTCCAGCCCAAAGCCCACAACCATAATGCCCCTCAAGACAGAGTTAGCCTCCAGCGCGTGTAGCCGGGGTCAGCTGCTATATAACCGCTACACTTTAAGGACCTACTGCAGCCACTTGCTGTTCAAGGTGTTGTTTTTGTTGTATGTTGTTCCCTATGGGGGGTTTCAACTTTGCGTTGGTAAGGACAGGGAGTTAATCCATGCTGGGGTGAGTTGTTATCTCTGTTTGTGTGATTGCTTGTACAGTAACGAGGTGCATTGAAGCGAGACTGCTTATTAATTATGCATGCAAGTCAAATTCCCATGATGATACTGTGTTGAATGTGTTGACACATTTAGTGACACAAGGGACATTATGAGATTAGATTAGTCACTTTTGCACATATTTGGTTTCTTTCTACGCTTCACTTATTCCCTCACACTTACTGTAATATGGAAGTTCACATTTTGCTGAAAGGTATTTCTGCCAGAAGGCCACGTGACATTACAATGTGCCTCTAAAGCATGCAACCATATTTTTAAACATAAATTGTAATATTGTTTCACAGATTCATAGGGTACTGAAAATAATTAGGTATTAAATAAAAACAAATTTGACATATTGGAATAGTCAGTCAATTGTATTATTAAAATTCAGTTTAATCCCTAATCTAATGTACAGTATATGTAAGAAGATTTCTTTGTAATGTGGTCTGACATCATAAACACATTAAGCATGAATCTAAAGGTATATATTTTTCAGGTTACTCACCAATCCTAACCTCCTATGTTCCACCATCTCTGTTGTTTTCTACACCTTCATGTGGACGTTACCCCTTACGGCAACATGTTGCTAACTGCCTCTGGGTGGTCCTCTTCACTGACAGGGTGCATGCTGTGTTTTGGCCAGTCTGCCTTTTTCCGTTTCAACCACCCCGAGGAAGCCCTCAGGATGAAGAGTATGAACGCCAGCAGAACTCATCAAGCAGGTGAACACGTAATTACACTTATATACCCACCTGCTTATCTTATTTCAACATTTCAACATACAGCTTACATTTTATTTAATAAAATAAACCCCCAGGTTATCTTATTTAAAAATGTAATGCTACTGTTGCCACATGTAATGCATGTGTTATGTTATTGTTTATTTTTATTTTGAACTTATGCAGTAGTTCTCTGTCCCCAGCATCCAATGCAGGAGCAATAACGGTCCAAAGTTATAATTTGTACAAGTCTCCTCCATTATCAGCAACCTGGTTTATTCAATCATTACTCGGCACCCAGGGTCTGACCCCAATAAAAAGAGAATTGATTGAATCAGTGGCTATATAAAACCGTCAGACTCGAAAATAAGCCCTTTTCTTCTGATTCACTGGCTTTGAAACACTAGCGGTTCCTTCTATTATGTTTGGTTATTTTTCTGCCCCGTTGCCTGGAGCATTAGCTTCCTTCCTTGCTCTTTACCTTGCTGCTGAGTCTATATCAGACCCATTCTCCCCTGACCTTATAGCGGTCCAACCCGTGGTGGCTGACCTACACTATGAGCAGCCACGCCTGCTCTCTCTGCTGTGTGTGTGTTCGTGCCCACACTTTTCCTGCCTAAGGCCCAGATTGCACGCGGTCTAATTGAAGCATGTAGCTGTAGACTTTATATTTAGCAGCTCCAGATCCCTATAGGATTACCACACTAAGGAACAACACATCCTAGCCTTCCTATGGGCTACATTAGCCTCTGTCTGTTAACTACATGCTCACATGAATGTAGTGTGTGTGTGTGTGTGTGTGTGTGTGTGTGTGTGTGTGTGTGTGTGTGTGTGTGTGTGTGTGTGTGTGTGTGTGTGTGAATGCGTTCGCATGCATGCGTTTTTTTGTGTCTGTGTATGTCTGTGTGTGTTTGTGTCTAGGTGTGTGTGTCTTGGTGTGTGTGTCTAGGTGTGTGTGTCTTGGTGTGTGTGTCTAGGTGTGTGTGTGTGTGTGTGTGTGCATGTGTTTGTGTCTGGGTATGTGTGTCTAGGTTTGTATGAGCGTGTGTCTAGGTGTGTGTGTGTCTAGGTGCACACACACACACGCATGTATGTGTGTATTGTCTGTATTTATTCCCTTTCAATGAGACAGATCCAATGATCTCCCTCGCAGACTTCAGCAACGTTCCCAACGGCGGTGGTATTCCAGGTCCGACTGACCACCAGGATAACCCAGGCCACAGCACCATGATCCACGCGGACCCCCAGCTCCGGGACCCTCTGGGGTTCAGTGATTACGACCGCCCCTCCCCCTGCTCCTCATCATCCTCCGGTCCCGGACAGAACCCGAGCGGCAGACTGACGGCCCCCACGCGACCCCCCTGCTCCCCGGGGGCCAAACCGGTCCCGGTGCCACGCCCGCGGGCCTCCCCTCCCGCGGCCCCCAGCGACGGCTCCGGGGCCCGGGTCGCCGAGAGCCCCCGGTCCCTCCGTGGCAGCAGAGGGGATGTCTCCGTAGGCCCCAGCCCCAGTCCGTCCCCCGCGGCCCCGCAGAGACCCACCCCACGGGGCTCCCCGGCCCCGCCGGCCCGCCCCAGAGTCCCGGGCCCCTCCCTGCACAACCGGCCGCCCAGTCCCGTGCGGGAACAGGGCCAGCTCCGCCCCCGCAAAGAGGACGTCGCCCCCCAGAAACAAAGGACTCCGGAGGGGGCCGGAGGCAGCAGCCAGAGAGAGCTGCCGCCCCACAGCTCCTTCATGTCCCGGAGCACGACAGCTGGATTCCTCCAGGGCTCGTCGTCCTCCTCCCTCACTTCACACCCCTCCGCCGCCGGCGGAGCTGCCTCGGAGAGCCCCCGCGGCCAACGCAAGGCCCAGCCCCAGATCCAGGCCCCCCCTGGCGGGATGGTCCGCGAGCAGCCCCGGCGCCGCCCGAGGACCAACTCCGGCTCCTGTCCCGGGATCCAGGGCTCCTCGGTCTCTCTCGCCGGGTCCTCGCCCCTCACCAGCCCCGGGAGGCAGAGGAAAGTATCCCACGGGGCCGCTGCAGCGGGGCCCGCGTCCGGCAGGGACCCCTCCTCTGGCCCCGCGAGGCCCCGCGCCAGAGAGCGGAAGAACAGCATCTCGGAGATCAGCGACAACGAGGGCGAGCTGCTGGAGTACCACCGCTGGCAGCGGGAGGAGCGGCTCCGCGAGCAGGAGATGGAGAAGCAGGTGAGGCTCCCTGGTGCTGTGCCCCTATCAGCTGTGGTTCCTAATGCAGGCCCTTATGGCAGATCTGGTGTGCCAGTGGCCCTGTAAGGTCCAGCTCCGTACCAGTCTGAAGTGGGACAAGTATAGCATCAACAATGGCAGACATCATCGAATATCTGCATTGGGGTAGGGGAGGGGTATATCTTCCAGCAGAGCTTCCAAGGGGATTACTGGCACTGGTTAGCCAACGTTAGCCCTGAGTGACAGCACGGTGTGTATTCCCTTCACGCAGCCCGCTCGGAGGAATCTAAAGAGCAGTGGGCGTGGCTGCTCACCACACTACACTATATTTACCTTTCCTCGGGCGGGACTGAAGCCGCTCCCTTCACTTCTTGGACTTCCTTCTCACGGAAGTCGTGTGGATTTTATAATCCATGCTGAATCTCTACTACCAACCACTCTGCCTACCACAGCTCCCCTCCAGCCATGCACGTGGCCCACAGACTACTGCTCAACCCCCACCTCCCCCCCCCCCACCCCCCAACCCAGCCGGCATTCGACAGCTGCAGGGGGAGGGGGTGTGGGGACTTGGCGCGAGGGAGGAATTCCTGGCTTTCCATGTACACAGGCTATTTCAGTGACCAAATGGATTCTGGTAATAAATACGAGTGGAGTGACGACACGCGCTTGTGTCTGAGCAGGAGGTCTCTGGAGGCTGGTGTGGCCTCACCATGCAGAGGTTGGCGTCAGAGCTGGACCGTGTGATTGGGAGATCAGTGCGCTGGTTAGGAGGAATTGACTGGACTGGCTACGGCGTTGCTGCAGTCATTTGCTGCACCACTTTTGTTGTTTGGGTTGTCGTCATGGGTGACTCGCTGTTGCATTGGTGCTGTGACACCGAACAGCATCGAAATGTATAAATCATTCTTAACACACTGTTTAAATCAAGGTATAATAGAAGCACATTTTTAGTTCACTGAAGCTGACTTCTGCAGCCTGATTGAACAATAGGACTGGAGGTGCAAGCCTTTAAGCATTGCTTTGGGTTCTTTGGTAACGAATTCTATTGTGTTTATCGTACATCTACAAATAGACATTGTTGTTAATATTCAGCGCTATCTGAGCTCACGGTATTGTCACTATGTCCGGTGAATTGTTGTTGTTTTTTGCACAAGGTATTACCACCAGAGACAAACAGCTGTCACAGTTTCCTTGTGATGAAAGTAAGCGCGGTTATTTTAGCTAGTGGATGACTGACATTCCACAGCATCCTCTGCTGTGTGCTGGAGAGTGAGTCAACGGATGCAGCCGTCCTCAACCAAGTGGTTTGTGATCTTAACCCTGCTTTAATGAAGCATAACCACGTGTTTACATCACAGAGTGGACTCAAATATACACCTGGTAGGTTCCTAGGACAAGTAGGTTCCTAGGACATTTAGTATTGTCTCTTCGCTTTCTCTCCAATGAAGCAGGTTGAAGTGAATTATGACACTGAAACTATAAGTTTAATTGTAAAACATATTTTGCAGGACTGGATACTTTCAAATTACAGTGTGGTCTGGGACCGAAGACTGGATGATTGCGGACAGGACATTACTGTAGCAAGTGAAATCCCCTTTGAAAAATGCTAGGAATGGGGAAACATTCTGTCTGTGAACTGAATGTGAATGAGATGTTCTGACTTCTGGCAAGGGAGGGAAAGATAACAGAGAGGCAAACTTGTCTTGTCAGCACAGTGCTTCGGTGCAAGATTCCTGAACCGAACAATGTATTGTTCAGTAGGTACAAATGAAACTATCCCACCTCGTCTTAGTGCTATACAACGTGACTCAGCAGGCTCACACGGTTCAAGACACCGCTGGAGTAGCGTAACAGATCCTCTGTGCGCTGGGTTCTGGAGAATCTAGACGTAAAATGTGATCTTGTCCCGGCCCAACTGTATAACGTCCCTGTACTGTATAGTCTGCCATGGACCCTCCTCGTGGTGAGAGGGAGAAAACTATTCCAGCGCTGTGTGTCTTCTGCTATCGGGTTGCAGGGGCCGTCCACCGCCAACGCTCGACAGCTGCCCAAACAGGACAATGTCAGCCAAGGGCGCCCGCCGCCCTGCAACACGAGCCGCATGACGTGCCAACACCACTGCTGCGTCTCAATTGCGAGAAAGCCTCCTAAATAGACGGCAAATATATAGGTAATAAGGTGGCACAGGACCCTCCCGATTCCTGAATTCAATAGGAGGCGTAGGAGACTAGGTGGTTGGTGCCTTGATTTAGCAGAATTCCAAAGGAAGCATTCACGCGATTCCCCCTCGTGATACAGACCCGGCCCGTGTCTAGCCACCAACCCCCTGTTCCCCCTGCTCCATGCACGCCACGGTGGATCAGGCGGTAGAGCGGGTTGACGAACCCCGGCTCCTCCTAGCTGAGGGCCGAGGTGTCCCTGAGCGAGACGCCTCACCCTGACCGCTCCCGACGAGCGGGCCGCCGCCCTGCGTGGTCGACTCCGCCGTGGGTGTGTGAACGTGTGAACGAATGGTTGCGGGTCGCTTTTGGATAAAAGAGTCAAACATCCCCTAAATGTTAACGCATTCACGCGATGCCTCCTGATGACCCCCCCGCCCCCCGTTCCCTCTGCTCTGCAGGAGCGCCAGAGACTGGAGTCCATTCTGAGTCTGTGTGCGGAGTACAACACCGACCGGGAGGACCTGCAAGGGGACCCAGGGGAGGCCACGAGGGAGGGGCTGTTCCCCAGAGCCGGGGAGGGGGCCACTACCAGGGGCCCCTGCACGGACACGGGAGGCTGGAAGGGCCTGCATGGAGGAGGAGGAGGAGGAGGAGACAAGCCCCGTATGACGGCGGAGAACGAGGAGGAGAACCAGAGAGAGGAGTCCAGCAGCACTGAGAGCACTCACCAAGAGGTAGGGGTTGGGACCTTTGACCTTTGACCCATGACCCTAGCTTTCACGCACTTTGGAATGCACACACGTGTAGATGTGTGTGAGGGAGTTAGAAAGGCATGAGTAGGAACGAGGGACAGGTTCTGTTGTGTTTGGTGTGTTGTCAGGGTCCGCTGTTGATCAATGAATCAGCGCCCACCTATGGGCAAAGGCAAGTTATTTACCTTGAAGATACACTTCACCCTCCTTGTCTTGTTTAGAAGGCTGTTTTAATTGGACGGCTCTGCCTTTTCCTTTGCGCACTGGTCTGGAGATGTGGCTAGCCTCGCTCCACCAGGGCCTCTTCCTCAAACGTCTTCCCAGCCAGTCAAAGCCAGTTCCAACCACAGGAGGCTACTGTGCAAACATACAGAGACACTGGTGAGGGGGTTCTGCATCGCTGGTTCCTCCATGGTCCTAACCCAGGGCTTATCCCCCCCCCCCCCCCTCCAGTGTGAAGACCTGCTGGTGGAGCTGGGCCGTGGCCCCGGCCCTCGGGAGCAGCACACCCCTCTGGGGGAGGAGAGGAGCCGGGCCCTGGGCCGCGTGGATGAACTCAGCAGCAGGGTCAGCGAGCTGGACCTGCAGCTGCAGGAGACTAGGCAGGAGGTAGGCATGAAAGCACAGCCACACATGAACCCACGCACACTATTATCATGCACACACACATGCACACACGTGTTGCACACATGTGTGATGTAGCACCCCTTCAGCTACATGCCCTGCCTGCTCCTTAATCTGTTTAATAATCCACTTTAAATCACGTTGGATAAACGTCTCCTAACAAAGGTATAGGAACGTTTAGCATAGCTTGCCATAGTATGCAATCTAATGTTTATCTATTCTCAATAGTATTCCATCTACAGCGCTATTATTTATCTTTTACAAATGAGCCGCCTATAAGACCTGTATATTATGAGCGCATATTTAGACATTTTGCTCCTGGCTTGTGTGTGTGTGTATGTGTGGGTGTGTGTATATGCGTGTTTGTATGCGTGTGTGTGTACTTGTGTGTGTATGTGCGTGGGTGTGTGTATGCGGGTGTGTGTTTGTGTGTGTGTGTGTGTGCTTGTATGTGTATGTGCGTGGGTGTGTGTATGCGTGTGTGTGTTTGTGTTTGTGTGTGTGCGTTTGCATGTGTGTATGCGTGCATGTGTTCGTGTGTGTGTGTGTGTGTGCTTGTACGTGTATGTGCGTGGGTGTGTGTATGCGTGTGTGTGTTTGTGTTTGTGTGTGTGCGTGTGTGTGTGCTTGCTTGTATGTGTATGTGCGTCGGTGTGTGTATGCGTGTTTGTGTTTGTGTGTGTGCGTGTGCATG
>NC_136939.1:20167913-20170413 GCF_949987615.1 Pollachius pollachius
TCTCCATGTGCATGTGCACGTCCGTTTCTGTGTGTGTGTGTGTGTGTGTGTGTGTGTGTGTCTGTGTGTGTGTGTGTGTGCAAATTTATTTTTGCTGGTGTGTGTGTGTAAGAAAATGGAAAATGCGCGGGCTCCTATTCGTGCGTGTGTGTGTTTGTGGATCTGAATTTGTATGATAATGTGGAGGTGTGTGTGTGTGTGTGTGTGTGTGCGAGAAAGTGTGAGAACTTGTGTGCGTGTGTGTTTATGTCTGTATGTGTATGTGCACATGTGGGCACCTGCGTGCATACGTGTATGCGTGAACATGTGTGTATATTTGAGTCTATATGGAAACGTGCGCAAGGGCCCTTGTGCATGCGTGTGCGTGCGCGCGTGCGTGTGTGACGATGCCTGTGTGTTTTTAGGGCAGGGCTAGTGTGTCGGCAGAGAGGACTGTGCTGGAGAGGCAGAGGGCTGGGTACAGTGAGCTGAAGAGACAGCTTGATAGATGCGTCTTGTCTGACAGGGAACAGTTACAGGAGCGGCTGCACAGGGTCAGTGTCTCTCTCCCCCAAAGCTCTCTCTCTCTCTCTCTCTCTCTCTCTCTTTCTCACTCTGGTTCCATGGCTCTCAGCTATAGTGTGTCAGCGCTGCAGACACTATGGCACACCGCTGGCTATACGGTAGCTTCTGGAACGGCAAACTGTTTCAGTTTGAAGCGCTGCAGAACTGCCGGTTGACCTGCTCACCGACCCCACCACGCTTGTCTGTCCTTGCCCCCCCTCCCCCCCCTCGCTTTCTGTTTCCCACGGCGGAACCGTCTTAGAGTGTAGAAGATCTGTGGGGTTTGTTTGTTTTGTTGCCTTCCTGTGAATGACGGCTGCACCACTGTTTGCCTTCGCTGTCATCTTGGATGGCTGCTCATTTTCCACTGCTCTCTCTCCTTTCAGATCCAGTAAATGACACGCCTAACACATAACACATAGTGATGTTGTTAACACCTTTGTCTCCATTGTTCCGCTATTATTCATCTATCATTTCTATCTAAATGTTTTTTTAGAAAACACAATTTTGATGTTAAATTCAGGTGAATAATGTGTGTTTGTGTGTGTGTGTGTGTGTGTGTATGCTTGTATGTTCATATCTGTGAATGTGTATGTACGTGTGTGCATTTATGTTAATGTTTGTGTGTGTGTGTATGTATGTGTATGTGTTTGTTTGTCTGTGTGTGATTGTGTATTCAATGTGTGTGTTTGTGTGCGCATGTATGTGTCTGTTTGTGTGTGCATATGTATATGTGTGTATGTGCTTGCATGTATATGTACGGTATGTGTATGTGTGTGTGCATGTATATACGTGTGTTTGTTTGCGTATGTGTGTGTGTTTGTGTGTACGTATGTATATGTATATGTGTGTGTGTGTGTACGTGCATGTGTGTGTGTGTGTGTGTGTGTGTGTGTGTGTGTGTGTTTGTGTGTGTGTGTGTGTGATGTGTCCAGGCGGCGGAGGCCCTGGACGCCGGCAGCAGGAGGTTCGAGGAGCTGGAGTTCTGCCAGCTGGAGCAGGAGAGCAGCCTGGAGGAAAGGAAGGAGGCGCACTGCAGCCAGCTCCTCCAGGAGAAGGCCGAGTGCCACCGCAGCCTGTCCCGCAGGAAGGTAACCAGGCCGGGCCCTCTGGCCCTCCAGCCCTCTCCTAAGGCCTCCTCCACAGCTCCCACATTGGTCGTGTCGCCGCAGGAACCTTCTGAAGCTCCTCACACTTTTGATTGTAACAAGAATGTACTAAATTGTGTAGCATCTTATGCTAGCTATCTCTGTTGTATATGGGGAATGGGTTAACCTAGCGATTGTTAGTGCTTTGCTCTTGGTTCTATGAACATCTTAACTGTACCGACAGCAACACATTGTTTGTCTTTCTTCTGACAAATGTACTTATTGTATATTGCTTTGGACTACAGCGTCTGCTAAATGCCGTAAATGTAAGCTTTGATTGTTGCATCGTTTGGGATGAAAGACTGTTAAATGGCTCATGCCAATGTAAATGTATACCACAAAAGCCCCTTAAGGCATATTAGATTGAAAAACCTGAAAGTCGTTTGGTTATTATTGTGGTACTTTATTCGTAAGAGAGAACAGTACAGAGATATGGAAAACTTGAAGAAATATATATGTTTTAATATTGAGACTAAATAAGGTTGTACAGAAAACAACCTGTAGTGTCAGTGTTTCGCTTTGTGATCATAAATAGACCCTGTTTTGAGTGAGTTTTCTAGTTTAAGAAGCAACTTCAGTCATGTGACAGCATGCTGAGATCTGATTGGTGTTCCACAGGAGAAGATGGCCGCCCTGGAGGCTCAGGCCAATCAGCTGGGAGTACAAGCAACTCTGGAGTGTGAGAAGCTGGCCAAGGACCGTACCCTGATCCTGCAGATGCTACACAAGGTTGGTTTATGGGCCTTATTCACCGAGCGGCCATCTTGGTTCTAAACACTAGCTGGGGGGGGTGAATTCCATCTTACTCT
>NC_136939.1:20175413-20217913 GCF_949987615.1 Pollachius pollachius
GTCCAGGAAACAGTATTCTCTGCAGTGCAAAGGTAATACCCCAGACGCACCTCCTGTACTGTTCACTTACCCAGAATGCAACCTTTCAACAGTGTATTCCTGAAACCTGATTATCCCGTCTGGGATATTAATAAAGAACATCTTCTGTGACTTATCTTTACCTTATGAAACCCCAAGTGGAAAAATGTTCAGCGAGGGGGAAATTGTATGAAAATTATAAAATGTAATTTTATAAAAAAAAATCATACAAGTGTGCATAGTAGACCTACTTCATGCGTTGCCAAACTGCAGGTGTAAACAAGTGTCTCACAGTGTTGTCATGACCACCTGTCACCAGCAGGAAGTGCTATAGCGTCAGTCTATGAGCCGTCTAAATAAAGTACGTGGCTGTCTGTCTACCACCTCAGGTCCATCTCCCACCGTGCACCACTCCTTCCTGCACCACCGTGCGCCACCTAGTGGCAACCAGGCGTACGACACGCTGAGCCTGGAGAGCTCCGACAGCACGGAGACCAGCGTCTCCGCCGGCAACTGCGCCTGTTCTCCAGAAAGGTGAGAGACTGCCGCTGTTTCCATGGCAACACTCCAGTCTGCCCCCTTGCCTCGTCGAGACGGGTCACCACCGTGTCTTTTACTCCTCCTTGACAACATGTTTTGTTATATGCGTCTGTTCCCTTGACTACTGCCGCTCACTGCCTGTTGCCATGCCAACCGCCTCTAAGTTTTCCCGGGTTTCCTGAAGCAGAGTTGATCTCGAGGTTGTACACCAGTGAGACGTGAAGCTCCGCCCACTTCAGACAGCCAATATAATTGAATCCCCTTCTTTTTTAAACACGGTGCTTTAAATAGGTTTAGTACTTATTGCCACCGCCTCAGCTGTTACTGCTTAGTGGAGTGTGTGGTCGTCTGCTCTCCGGGCCTGGCGGTGTGCGTGTTGACAGAGGCTGTTGTGTCCTCTGTGGTGCAGTGCCAGCGGGCAGGAGGCCCAGCGCATCGAGGAGATGGAGAAGATGCTGAAGGAGGCGCAGCAGGAGAAAGCCCGACTGGTGGAGAACCGCGTGAGTCTCCTAGCAACCTGCCCCACCTGGCCTAGTTTCACACCTCAGACTTTAGATACCTCTAAAGTCTGAGGTGTGTTTTTTGATTCATCTTCAGTCAGGCGGGAAAACAAGCTCAGATCTGGGTGAAAGGGGTGTTTCACTTTCTTTTGCTTATTATTTACTTGCGTTTTGTTTGCTGGAAGCAAACATCTGTAAGCGTGTAATTGGCTATTAACAGCGAACACAAACTAAGGCCAGCAGAAGTAAACAGTTAAAAAGTGCCTGTAAAGGATTAAATCAACACCGTGCAGTGTGGCCACAGTATAAATCCTCTACAGTGTTTATAAAGCTTACCAACACACACAAATGAGTTATTAGACAAAGCTGTAAACAAGGCGTTACCCCGCCCCTTTCAGCCCTGGTTTCCGGCCCAGGCTCTGTGCGGTCCCCCCCCCCCCAGTTCCCCCCAGAAGAAGTTCTGCTACCACTAAGTCGGACTACTACCCAGATCACACCTGTTCCAACACAGACGGTAGATAACTGATGGATGGATTGGATGCTCCTTTCCCTTCTCCCGGTTAAAGCAGAACGTGACCCCTCCACTGCTTGGTGTGTTGGGGGTTTACATTAGACCGCTCTCTCTCCAGGTCCTCCGCTTACTAAAGCTGAAGGCTGTTCAAAGTGGAGCCGTCAGCCGTGCTCCAAAACGAACCCAAAACGGAAAGCAGTTTACAAAGGCAAGGTCAGGGGGTTTGGATGTCCTCCAAAGACCTCTAACAGTTCCCTGTCCTCGCGTCTCAAACAAAAACCAACTGCATTTCAAGGTTCAGACGGATTCTCCCATAACTCAGGCTCTAAAAAAGACCAAACCCGCATGAAATGGCAACTTAATATTTCAATATCGCATCGTTTCAAATCAATGTTTATTTAAGGATCTGCAAGACAGTAGGGAACGGTTTGACTGGCGATACCTAATGGCGGAGGCATAGATATATAGACACTACGTGTAATCCCCTAAGACGCTCAAATGTATATAGACATTTACCATGGCTAGTACTACCCCTAAGACGTGTGTATATAGACAGTAGACTTACATGCGCTACACCACTAAACCCCCGGTGTCTCTCCTGACGTGAGGAATTAAAATATTTGACTATCATTACCATCCATCCATCCCCCCACCATCTCCCTTATAATTACTATGTTACTTATCTTTCATTCTATCCATCTGTCTCTCCCCCCTACTCCACCTCCGCCTCCTATCTTCCACCTCCTCCCCCTTCCTCTCCTCCCCCTCCTCTCCTCCCCCTCCTCTCCTCCCCCTCTTATCTTCCCCCTCCCCCCTACTCCACCTCCCCCTCCTATCTTCCACCTCCTCCCCCTTCCTCTCCTCCCCCTTCCTCTCCTCCCCCTCCTCTCCTCCCCCTTCCTCTCCTCCCCCTCTTATCTTCCACCTCCCCCGATTCCTCAACCTCCCCCCCTTGCTCCTCCCTCCTCCCCTCCCCCACCTCCTCCTTCCTCTCTACTACTCACCCTCCCCTCTCCTCTTCCTCCTCCTCCCCCCTTCTATCCTCTGCCTCCCCCCTTCCTCCTTCCCCTCCCCCCCTACTCCTCCCTCCTCCTCTCCACCTTCTCCCCTCTACTCCTCCCTTCTCCTCCTCCTCCCCCTTCCTATCCTCCACCTCCCCCCCCCCCCCCCCTTCCTCCTCCAGGAGCGGGAGGTGCAGGCCCGGCTGCAGATGCTGGAGGAGGAGCGCCGACGCCGGGAGGAGGCGGAGCGGAGGCTCCTGGACGAGGCCTCCCACCGGAGGAGGCTGGTGGATGAGGAGGTGAAGCTGAGAGAGAAGCACTTCTCCCAGGTCAGTGGAGGAGGAGGAGGAGGAGGGTTGGGGGATGGGGAGAGGGAAACAGAGAGAGGGGGATGGGGAGAGAGAGGGGGGGAGGGTGGAAAAGAGAGAGCAAGAGAGAGAGTGGGAGAGAGACAACGGGATGGGGGGAAAGCGAGGGAGAGAGACAACAGGATGGGAAGAGAGAGATAAAGAGCGAAAGAGAGTGAGGAATGTAAAAAAATAATAATATTCATTCTAACAGTCTATAGAAGAAGGAAATATAGAAAGAAGGAAAATTAACAGAGAAAGTTCATTCAGCATCCAAAAAATAAGATAAAAAGAGACCGAAAGACTGACAACAAAGATAGAAAGAAACAGAGAAAAATACAAAGAAACCACAAAGACAGAAAGAATTACAGATAGAAAGAAGGAAGGAGAAATAAGTATTGACAGAGAAGGTACATTCAACACGTAAACATACGTGATGGATGAAAAGAAAACAAGAAAGAAAGGAGGAGAAGGAGAGGAATAGAGGTATAAGAGTGTAAACTAGATGCTACTAGGAGAATAGAGGCAACAGACTTAAAGTTGAGGAGACGAGGAGAGATACGAGAGGTGTAAGGAGAAGAGGGGGGCCAGGGTAAGGGTCAGAGCTGGGCGGACAGGCAGAAACATGACAGGAATGGACAGAGACATCAAATTGATAAATAATTATCATAGAATATTATATGACATACATAACCAGATGTATTCCCTTCATTATTCACCTCATTTATTTGATTTATCGTGCGTATAAATTGTCATTTCTGCTGTACGAATACTCTCGACAAACAAATACCGTCCTCCTTAAACCAATAACGATGGTTGCACACCCGGTCTGTCTAATTAATATCTGCTTTTTTTTATCGTACACACACACCTGTAAGGTGGTCGTAAATTAGCCATTAATCTGCCGCAGCTGTGAAGGTGATGTTGTTATCATTCCTCCCCCAAGGCTCGGCCAATGACGCGCTACCTGCCCAACCGGAAGGAGGAGTTTGACCTGCGGATCCACGTGGAGTCGTCGGGCCACAGCGTGGACACCTGCCCCTTCGTCATCCTCACCGAGAAGATGTGCAAGGGCCACCTGGTGAAGATGGGCGGCAAGATCAAGTCGTGGAAGAAGCGCTGGTTCGTCTTCGACCGCCTCAAGAGGAACTTCTCCTACTATGTTGGTGAGGACGCTCATCTTATCCACATATATGTACATAAATATATATATTTATATATATAGATATATCTTTATAAATACTTACATTTTGGCAAGTTTTTAAATTATTGATATTTTTTTTACTTTTACTGCCCTGTAAATCGCCTGCTGTGAAAACCAATTTCCCGTCTGGGAAATATATACAATTATAATATCTTAATCCAGGATCTAATTGGATTCGGTTTTACGTTGGGATTAGAGAGTGTAACAGCAATGATATACTCCTTTTGGCTTAACCGCAGTGATATTGCGCCGCTTTGATTTGTCTGTTTTTGACGTAACAAGCCGAGATATCAGTCGATCCAGTCTTTCAGTTTGAAGTCGTTGGTAGGAGTGGGTCTGCTTCATAACAGAACACATCCGCACACTCCCCAGTTTTGATCAGCATGACCCGCAGGCCGTCCTATAGGCCCGCACTCAGCCTGTTATATCATTATCATTTATTTTCCTTTATATCAAAGGAGATATGTTGAAGCACAAACTCTAACGTCTCCGATTGTACTCCCTGGTTCCTTTGTAATGCAAAAGCACCAGTCATTAGAGCGAGCTCATTACCACGCGGCGTCCACCAAACCCTCAAGACTAAACAACGCATCCCACCACGTAATATCACTCATTACCGGGGCGGTAGGGAGAACGCAAAGTTTGGACACCCCTAGAGATATCGACTTCAGATCTCTCTCTGACGGGGCCACCCTCCCTGGGCTTTATTTTTAAATACACGCAGAACAACCCCCCCTCCCCACATCAACACCCTGACAGCTGAAGGACGGCCAGAAGCTTGTTATCTACCTAAGGAAACACAAGAGAAACATTTCCCAGAATCCAATTTGTTTGAGTGTCTTCCACGTGCGTCCGCTGTGACTTATCGTTTGTCTGATAGAGACGCTTGTTTATGGATATTCCCTGCGCACGCCATTCACCGCTGACACCCTCAACAGGAAGTGGGAACACTCCAGCCGTTAATCATATAAAGTGGGAGAGGGGATCCTTGGGTAATTTGTACCTCCGTGATCCGGGCTGTCGTAAAGCCTTCGCTTTCCCTTCACACTTGCTTAGCCTTTTCACCCTCTCACTCCTGACGAAGATGATGGTGATGAAGGTGATGAAATAGGATGCAATGCTTTCTCCACGCGTGTTTTTTTTCCCCTTCTCCACGGGAGGAGAAGGCTAGCTCCTGGCGTGTTTGTGACTAACAGAACAAAACTCAACATTTCAAAAGCATTTATCTCATTACTAAGCAAATTTGGCCTTATGGAGGGGGGGGGGACAAAAGTGTCAGAAGTAGCTGTTAATTTCCGCTGGATGTTGGGGGGTTTATTCTTTTTTTTTTCCAGCGAGACGCTTCAATGCACTCGGACGTAGAAGATAAAAACAGTGGCGTGCTGTTTGTTTGAACGACATTAGGATTCAAAAACATTTTTTCCGAACTTGAGCCATTGTTTTCTTGTTTTTAAACACCTCTGGCTAAACCCAGATCACACAATAACATATGAGGTCAGTCATAATCAGGCGTTAGTAGAGACGTAGACGTGATAATAATTAGGTCTTGGATATTGACATTCAACTTCAAAGTTGTTTTTCCCATGAAGTTCAATTCAGTCGTGGTTCCATAGAGAAAATACTGGATATTCTTTTTTAATAGTATTATATCTTGTAAATGCCGATACACTACTAACCTTGGTTTTTATTTATAGCGATATCTGAGCCTTGTATTCATGTTAAAAAAACCAAAGTCCCTTCCTTATGTCTTTACACACAGACCTGAGTTAAGGTCGTCTCTAAACAGTTTTCCACATGGGAAAACAAAACAGCCTTATGGTCCTGCCTGACACCCACACCAATTAACCTGGGCTCGCCCCGTGGGTGCAGGGAAAGTGTCTCCCAACAGATCTCCCAGCAGGGGGGTGAGACAGCTGGACCTAGCTCACCCCAGCACTGTCTCCCTCTTCTCCCGTCTCACCATCTTCACCCTCTTCCAAAAAGATCCACACCAAATGATATTCAGTCCTAAACTCAATTCCGTCGTTGTTTAATAATTTCATAATCTTGCATCAATCCGTTAACTACATAAGAACAGATATTCTTTTTTTTTTATTGTTATTTCAAATCCTGCTGCTCGAGCCTGTTTCTGTTTTTATTATTTTGGGGTTATTTTACCAGAGCTTTATGTAAATGGCAGAATAATATATACTTGTCTCTACTAAATACAAATAGTGAAATTGATATTCCACGGCATGAGAAAGACCTTTTCAAGGTTGGACCAAACTCTGTAAGTTCTTCTATTTCTCCCTGTCCCAAACCAAGAGCCATCGGGACCCAAAGATCAGAAAACACTTTACTCTGTAATGATTTTTCTGTTTTTATTCAGCAAGCCGTTGTTATTTGCTTCACACCCGGCGAGTTTAAGGTCAACTATCTCCTGAAAACATCGGTCTGATCCTGCTGTTAAATCCACACCTCCACACGAGGCTCGGAGCTCGGGGTATGTGTGGGTGTTGCATCAGAACGTATAGGGTGATAAAAGCCCCGTATCGTTCCTCTCTTCTCTCCCCTCGTCCCCCCAGACAAGCACGAGAGCAGGCTGAAAGGACTCATCTACTTCCAGGCCATTGAGGAGGTCTACTACGATCACCTCCGCAGCGCCACCAAGGTGACAGCCCACCTCTTAACCCTGCCTACTGCCAGGCCAGAGGAGGACCCTTACCAATCTCATAAGGGGTTTATTTATAGCTGCATTCAAATATAAATATAAATGTGTCTTATATATTTCAAGAGAGTGCATTTCAAATGAGAGAATACCTCAAAGCAGCGTGATTTATAGGTTTTTATAATACTTTATAATACTATTTATAGGATATTAATAGGGATGAAATGTTTTCACACCTATCCAGGGAGCCCGTCTAATGTAGACAGTACAAACATCAGCCAGGCAGCCCCCCCGTGCCACAGATGCTTGTTTCCCGACTTTGTTGCTTTTGCCTCTAATTTTCTCGGCTCTCACTCATCACCGATCAAACACTGCATCCTCCATCCCCCCCTCCCCCCTCTCCCCTAGAGCCCAAACCCGTCGCTGACCTTCTGCGTGAAGACCCACGACCGGCTCTACTTCATGGTGGCCCCCTCCCCGGAGGCCATGCGCATCTGGATGGACGTCATAGTAACGGGAGCCGAGGGATACACGCAGTTCATGAGCTGAGGGACCTCGCTGATTGACGGCCAGGGGATCACGAGAGAGGACGGGGGCGGGCGACCAGACGCGTGAACTCGGCGAGAGAGAGAGGGAGAGAGAGATGCGGCCCATGGCTTCGGCGCGGTGGGTGCCATCAGACTGGGGTTCCCAGTGCAACGTCGGAAGAGGACGGATTGAGTGGGGCTCTGATTGTTAATAAAAATGCCCCTTCAGAGTTTGTTTCTACTTTCTTTCTTTCTTTCTTTCTTGATTGTCTCCAGTTAAAAAGAGGCCTCTGTTCTGAAAAGGACTGTTCTGTCCTAGCGGGCTGAAAGAGCTTATCCTGGGTCTGAGCCGACCGGGGAGAGAGATGTGCGTATAAAGAGAGAGAAACTTAACAACTGACATACTGCTTGTTATGCCAAAATATATTATGATCACTATTATTATTATTTTATTTTTTTTATTTTTTATTATATACTTGTTATTATTAGAATACTTAAAATGTCTCTTAGACATTATAATCAACTTAAAGTGTAATACTGCTTAAAGTGAAATAAATTTGCATTAACAGCATTTTACAGCACAGTATTTATGGCTTATATTTCTTTTCAGAATTTTTATACAATTTGTATTTTTTGTGTTTTTCGGAAGTTATTGGAAAAACATACAGCCATATTGGTCATTATAAACAGCATTTTTTTTATTATCCTATTTGTTTTTGTAAAGTAGTATAATATAAACAGTTTTTATAATGCTTCCCTGAGACGAATATACAACATGCATCTTAAATAGCACGCATAAGAGAACATCCTGTAATAAATGTAATATATACCATTTATATACACTTACAGTCATATTGTAACACTGCCATCACTCATCTCCTAAATAAATGTTTATTATTATGTATTTGTCTCTATTGGTTTATAAACACACACAGCCACACACGTGTGCGTGAGCATATGATAAACGATCCCTATATCATATTTCCCTTGAGTGTGCGTGTGTGTGTGTGTGTGTGTACGTCAACTCTGAACACAAGCGCTGTCAAACCGCGCAACACAGCGCTTAATTCATTGCAGCGATCACTGCAACATTAAACAGGCGAGCGCCGGAACCCCAGAAACATACTTAGCATATGACAGGTGGGGTTAGACCCCATTACGTTTGAACCATGAGGTGAACACTCACAACATCTCTTCATTCACTTCAAACTCCGAGCATCACCACCGCCCTTTGAATTCAGTTCAAACCCAACCGGCCCCCTGCTGACACCCACTTGACACCCGGCTGTAGTGGACGAGCTCCCTCTCCTGTTGGTCTGTTTGAACATGAGAGGACGATGTGTGACCTTGAAGACTGGCCAAGGTCACAGCAGGTCCTGGGAGGCTGGCAGAGTAATGAGCTGTAAGGGGGATGTGTGTGTTTGTGTGTGTGTGTCCAAGTGTGGGTGTGTGTGTGTGTGTGTGTGTGTGTGTGTGTCTGACACCCTGTCTCACAGCCGGTGAATTATTGATGAGCAGCAGGGCCAGAGTTAACTCTCGCCGCCTGTGTATGTTCGTACACACAAGAATACATTCACACACATCAAGACGCTCACATGCATATCCGCGCACGTACACACACACACACACACACACACAAACACACATAAACACAGACACACACACACACACAAACATAGACACACACACACGCACACATTTTAACATACATATATTACACAACATTACTACACACATGTGTATACATGCGCACAGACACAAGCATACGTAGAAACAGACACACAAAAATCCCCCCCAACAAACCCATTGACACGTATACTTACAGATATGCCCACGTACACACACACACACACACACACACACTCTCAGATAAGCGCATGCACAATTACAAACACCCCATGTATACACATACATACACACACATACACAGATACACGTGTGTGTATACACACACATGTAAACACACATACAAACCCTGACATTGTAACACGCACACACACACACACACATGCAAACACACTGTTATAAACACACACACACACACACACACACACACACCCCACACACACCCCCACACAGATGGATATTAGCCCCTAGGTCTTCATAGCAAATAAATAATAATACTATGACCTGGATGTGAGCACTGATCTAACAGAAGGTGGTATTAATATTAATGGGAGATGTTAAGGGAGTCGAAAAATATGTTAGAAGATAAGAGTAAGTAAATTAAGAGGTTGCTCCGCTACCCCCGACCACGGCACGAACAGAATCACTTATTTTGTTTATTTTTTTCCCACTGTATTTCTTTCCAGTAATTTTAAATCATCATTAGTGGACGTAAGGCTTAACAAACCCTTATGTAAAGTTGTGTTTAACCGTACCTTAGTAAAGCGTAATTAAGGGAGAACAAAGAGGGAATTGTGTTACATACGCACACTACGTGTGTGTGTTTAGGGGTTATCCAACAAACACATCTCCAATGAGAGTGGTTTTTCATCATTAATGAGGAAAAACTGCTTTCATTCGTGATGTGTTTGTTGTGATGTGTTTGTTAGCAATGTGTGCATTTCTTCAAACAAATGTGTCTTATTATGGATGAACAATAAAAAGGGAAAAAAAATAGGCAGTCTTTCAAGTGGATTAGCCTTGATAGTGAACAAATCAAGCAGTACAAAAGAGACATGTTGTCTAATTTCACGGCATGAAGGAAAATTATTTGTAAACAAAATATGAAAACTACCTGAGGGAATCAGGCAGAACCAGGAAATTTGATACACAAGCTCAATAAAAAATAACAAAACAACAGACTGAGGTTTTCTCATTTCACTCATTACCAGCTAAAAATTATTGTTAATACCAATGTTGTCACTATCTGTATCAGATACCTGTATGCTTCTATATGGTTTACTTTAATTTTATCTAGAATCAGTCTTCAAATGCATTTTGAGATTGTGTATCAAGAAATGGATAAGACATTTAAAATACCCAATGAAAATGTTATTTTAACTCCATGGAGAATTTCTTAATTGTTACTCCATGATATACATCAAAGAGCAACTCAATTATTGCTCCATCTATGTGTCAAAAAATAAGAGAAGGAAAGGCCCATCAGTGTTCAAAAGACAACAACAGATGATAAACCTGATGTGATAAACCTGTCATGGTGGTGCCGTGATGAGACCGTCACAGAAGGAGCTCGTCAGGTGAGAGGGGCGCCAGAGGGCGTTGGGGCCCTCGGCAGGGACCGGGTCCGTCTGCCAAATCACTTGGACCCCCTAATGGCACAGACCACCCACCTGGGAGATCCATCCACCGACCTGATCACCCACACTTAAACGTGTCACCTTGGAAACCCGCGATAAAGCGGAGCGGTGTCTCTTTATAGGTTAGAAAGGGGAGGCTGTCTTGGGAAGAGATTATGCCTCCATCTGATGCCACTCTGGGCCCCAGCCCATCATCACCACATTAGTCTTCTTCTGTTTAACAGACGAGCCCCTTGGGTTTAAGTGTGATTCCTGAGGCCATTTGGACTCATCTTTCCTGATGTTGTGACGTCCCGATGGAGAGGGGATAACAAGCTGTGGTATACAGCCAGTCTAATTTACTGTGTTGATACCAGATAACCCTGGTCCCCTGGTCGTCTGCTGGGGCTCATGGTCGTGCTGGATGGCTGATGGCTGGCTGATGATGGCGCCCGGTTTTAAAGCCTGCGTGAAATCCACATGACGTGTGTCTCAATCCGCCATCTGCATGTGTTTTGTTTTTTTCGGTTCGATTCAGACAAATCTCCGACGTGCAGGCAAACAAATCATTAAATAAATAATAAAATGAAGTAAATCATTAGGCAATCCCAAAATCCTACAAATCCCGTAAATCCCGTGTGACGATGTCCGGGGGTGGAGAGCTGGCTAACATGCTTCTTTCCCACCTGCATTTTTTTAAAAAGGAGGGCAGAAGTTAAGGACAATGCATTCTGAGAGACAATGATGAAATGGTGCTGCAACCAACGTTGTGCCATACATGCACTTGGCATGAGTTTTCTCCTTCTTGACTCTGGTAGGCAATCTGGAGACAATAAATACAATGTGTGTGTGAGTGTGTCTGCATGCGTTTGCATGGCTCTGTGTGTGTGTGTGTGTGTGTGGTGCGTGCGTGCGTGCGCGTGCGTGTGTGTGTGTGAATTAATGGCCACTCTCGACCTGCAGGTGCACCACATTATTGCCCACAATGTTGTAAATTTGAGTTCAGCGTATGCGTACTTGCCCAGGTGTGTGTCGTGGGAAAGTGGGGGAGGGGTCCTTCCCGTTTGGCCTGTTTTGAACTTTGGCTGCCCCCGCCAAGTGATCTGATGGATGATGGGGATTAGGCTCCGAAGCTGCGGACCCGCCAAGGTATTTGAAATGGCCGACCCGGTGATACGAGACACAGTCTGTGATCAAGACTTTTTTTTTCTACTTTTCTTTTTCCCTCCACAGTTATTGACACAGGAAACTGAGCGTCTGCTGAGGACAAACACGGGAACCACATCAGCATTCACTGATGTGTACTTTTAAACACCTTGAGCTTCTTCTAACACACACACACTCACACACACACACACACACACACACAAACACACACACACACACACACACACACACACACACACACACACACACACACACGGTGCACAACAGCTAGGTCCTCAGTGGACCAATTAGGTTTGGCAGAGAGAGGAGAGTCTGCATATTCCTGGGAGACGGCTCGGCAGCTCCTACTGCTGCTGCTGCTGCTATCTCAAGCTGCTCTCCGTTACCAGCACGTATATGTGGATTGCATCAGGCTTCCTACCCTTCCCTACCACCACTGGAGCGGCTAGCCGTGGTACGGGCGGGGAAAAGTGTTGGTTTCAGTGAAGGGAGTTTTGCTGAACAGCGAGAATATGTGTGACACGGTTCTGGGGTGCTTCTGGAAACGGGTTGATGTGTGGATGTACGTCGTTTGACATGTGGTCTGAGACGCTTTTCCAGAAAATTTTCCAGGATGTTTTTGGAGGGGAGGTTTGTTTGAAAACACACAGGGGAAATACTTTTTATTGGATTCAAGGCAGTGATTACAAATATAATTCAGTAATTAAATAACTCATTAAATAACCAGTTCGCACATCTGTTATTCGAATAATCCCCGCCTCTGATCAACACCCCGCTATTAATATTCCAATACGTTCATAACATAATGATCCTCATAATATAACAATGAGAAGAAACTCAGCAAAAAATGAAATTCAATAAAAGGGTTAAAGAGCAAACATGGAGAAAACATTGAGACGGAAAAAGAGATGATGATGGTGTCTATTTGTGTGTGTGTGTGAGTGTGTGTGTGTGTGTGTGTGTGTGTGTGTGTGTTTGTGTGTGTGTGAGAGAGAGAGAGAGAGAGAGAGAGAGAGAGAGAGAGACCGAGACAGAGAAAGACAGAGAGATTCAAGAAGGGAGAGCGAGCGAGCGAGAAGGGAGAGGGAGGGAGAGAGAGAAGGAGAGAGAGCGAGAGCGAGCAAGTGAGAAAGGGAGAGAGAGAGAGGGAGGAGGTGTCTTGTAAATCCCATGGCAACAGCCACCAGAAAACAAGTCTAAAATAGAGGGCAGTGTCCGCTATTACTATAGCAACAAGAGAGTGGCTCGTTCAGCTTCAGGATTTGCTGAAAGGAGAAAAACAAAGCTTTCTTCTTCCTCCCTACTTGTTATAGGCCCTCGTTAGCCGCTAGCTGCCGCCCAGACGCATCTCTCAGAACAGAGACGCGGGTTCAACCAGTGCATTTCCTATTGCAAACAGGGCGCCATACTTTTCCCATTGGCTAAGCAGATCTTTCTTGGGTAACATGTGAACCCATGACAATACAATCATCACCACAACAAACATGTTATGAATATAAGTATATATATCATATAGGCTTATATATGTATAGGTTATATACCCCTATAAACATACTTAATGTATTAATATATATATACTTCAAAATTGATTCATGGGACATAACAATAGTGTTGTTGGAAGATTGTTGACAATGTGTAACTTTATGTGTACATTTAGGTTTAGAAAAAGTGTCATATTTTGTATTTTTCCATATCTTTTGAAGCATATATATTATAATATATTTTATGATATGATATCATTATTATATATCGTTAATGTATTATTATTATTATACATTATTTACATTATATTATATATTATTATATTATGCAAATAGTATGCCAACTGTCAGCTCTTTTGTTTAGTTACAAAAAAGTCCCTGCTTCCCAACATTGGAAAGTGAAGCACTGTTGCTATACTCTGTTTACATGGAACATGTGCACATTCGGAGAGCGACGCTTTGCCTTGCCTACTATCATCCAATCAAGGCAGACCTGTATCCCTCTCGGCCAATGAGAGAGCGAGAGACTCCGTTGGACTAGCGAATAGCTTATTGCCTGGACCACTGATGCAACAAAGATGCAATAGAAAAAAAAACACACAGGGATTCCAAGCTGAATGAATCAAAACGTTCCCTTCAAAAACAACAACAACAGCAACAACAACAACAGCAGCAGCAGCAGCAGCAGCAGCGTTTTGGCATCTTTGAAACGCGTCCGAGATAACAAAGTCATCTAGTAGTGTAACGTGTCATATACAGACTTCTTTGTACAGTTTATGGCAGCCTGCCAGTTCACTCGCTCTTTGCATCTTAGTTAATATCATCTTACCATTGTTCAAAGTAAGGGCAGGGATGCGGTACCCAGGCGGGGTGTTTTGGTGAGGAGAGGAGGGGCGGAGGGATCCACAACATAGCTCATCCCCCTGACGCGGATGGTTGCTGGGTGTGAATGAGACGAGGCGCACTGCCGACCCACACTACCTCATTCGTCGAGTAGTTCACAACAAAGCAACAGCCTTTCCAGTCTTCTGAATAGTGCACGGATACTATGGACAAAATGTCTCTTTAAATCTTGAAGAAGACCGAACGTTAAGATAAGCCGTGCTTTGCTTTCGCAACGCACCCGAAGTGCCCTACTTTTTCCCGCAAGAATGGAGTAAGTTGAACTTCCTTGATTCTATTTGGACTTTTATTTTGATGCGTTGTTTACTTACTCGCATGATAGTTTATTAACGTAGTTTTTAAAAGGTATACAATGTTTGGAGTACAGTAAAATCAATGTTACAAATAGTTGTTGTTCTACTTAGTTTTTCTCCATTGAAGTATTGGTTGTTAACCTGGCAGCATTTATTTTGAAATTGATAAGATGGTCAAGTGCAAACCCTTACAAATGTCAAGTTGTACGTTTAAGTGTTAAAAGTATGCTATTCTCTGGAAACCATTGTGAACCTCTTCACAAAAAAAACTTTTTCATCTTTTTTTTATAAACCAAACAATGTTACTATAGAGAGTCAACTTAAGTAGTTACTTGGATTTGTGGACTCTAAAATAGCATGGAGAATTGATTGGGGTCATCAACAGTGGTTCCATGCCAACGTCATCGTTTAGATCACACGTCTTGCCGTCACATGGGGGGCATTTCCCCTGGGATGCTTAAGTATGTACTTAAAAATAAAGGTTAAAGATGAAAAACTATTGGCATTTATGTTCTGCTTCACTTGAAAGGCTGAATACAAGACAAAAAAAACATTCAAACGTTGTTCAACTCAATGTCATTTGTTTTCCTTAAATAGAAGATTTTAGATATTTCTCGTCAAATCAGTGTCTACTCTGCAGTGCAGTGCATGCCTTCATGAAGAAAGCATTAGATTACAAATGCCAGTGCAAGTGACACACTCACAGAAACCGCCAAAATCCACAGCTCGCCCATCACTGCAGGTAAAAGGTGCACGTGTGTTTTGTCAAGGCGTCGTCATAACGGACTTCCCCACCAACTGTTTCCCGTCTAGGTTTCATTATGCCCATCCAGCCCAGCAGTCGGAGGCTCCTCATCTGTCAGACCCTGCCTGCTCACAGCACATGCTCACACTTGGACTGAATCAAAACACCAAGAGGCAAAATGATCGCAGCATCGGCTCCTGTCTGGAAGACACTTCGTGTCTGCCCGGCAGACCCCCTCGCTCTCGCTCACCCACAGGCTAACCTCAACCAATCACAGGGGTGCAGGGGGGAGGTGTCAGAGGAGAGTCAGCACTTAATTGGTGAGTTGCTCGAAGTATGCTTTTTTATTTTCCCCATTTCAGGTGGGCACGGCACTGCAGCACATTCCTCCCCTAGACCAGTAAGTAGTAAACTAGCTATGTGGGATCTATGGCAATGTCGCAACTTTACTACCACTAATTATTTCCATCACTTCCTTCGATCGCTTTGATTTTTTTTAAACATTTTTTCAGCAACATCTAATTTCAGCAACGTTGCATGATTGCGATTCTGTTCATTATTTGACGTCTCCCGCTTATTGTCAACTTTTTGTTTTTGTTTTTGCTGATGAGTCGCAGTGATGAATCCTTACCTTTTCTCTCTTTTCCCCACAATAGGTGATGGTTTCTCAGACTGGATGACAGAAGAAGTTGATTTCTCCTCGTACCTCCCCAACCCTCCCTCCCCTCCCAATGCCTCCCTCCCCCCCTCACCCCTCCAAAATGACAACCAGGTGCCCTCCGACTTGGAGGTCATGACCTCTCTACTGCAAGAGGAGCTGGCACAGCTGGAGGACTACTTCCTCTCGGAGCCCCTGCCAGAGAAGGGGCCAAAGTTTGGAAAATGCGACAAAGCCAGCCCGCCTGTCGCTCCTCCACCATGCTGCCACCCGTCACCCTATGCGACAGGCGCCCCTTCAAACCAATTGGACCCCGGCTCTCTTCCTGTTACCCTGGCAACCGGAGAAGTGGACCTGCTGAGCATCTGTGGTGGTCCCATCATTGGCCGCTCCAAAATTCCCAGACACGCCCCGTACAGTTGTAGCCGTCCGAGCGGGTGTGGTCGCAAAAGAGTTCCGGATGGGGCGCGGCTAGCCGAGGAGTACGACAATAGCTTATGGGGCTCCAAAGGCAACAACTCAGGTAGTTCATCGGTGACCTTCAATGGAAACTATGGCTTTGTGGAGGAAGAGCAGGTGGTGGAGAGGGGCTACTGCCTGGGCAACGCTGTGGAGTTGAGGTTCCCCGTCCCCCCCAGAGAAGAGAAGAGCTACTGCCTAGTTCAGGAGATCCAGAGCAGTGGGAAGGTCGTAGACGATGCTGCTGCTGCTGCTGCTGCCCCTGCAGGGTTTCCCTGTGACGCCCCCCTCCACGGGGCCCACAAGAAGGAGGATGTGCTGTCGTACGGCGGCAGACTAGAGATGGGCGCCGTTCAGGCCGAGGCGCTGGGCGACGCCAACAAGAGCGGCGGGGAGGCCCCCAAGGCCGGCCTCTCCTGGAAGGCGGCGGGCGGCTGCTACCTGCCTCCCACGCTGCCGTCTGAAGACTACCAGAGCTTCCTCACCAACATCAGCGAGCAAGTCAAATCAGAGGGCCTCCAGGCGGGCCAGCACGACCTGCGCTGTGGCTTCGCGGAGGACCAGGCCCCAGACTACCTGCTGATGAGCCGCGAGAGCCTGGGCTCGGAGTCGCCCGACCACAGACACGACTGCAGCCTGACCGACGACCACTGTGCCGTGAAGTACGAACTGGACCTCCACCTCCCGTTCGAAGGCGGAGAGCGCAAACAGAAGAAGAGAGACCAGAACAAAACTGCCGCTCACAGGTATTGTACCTTGATGTACCTGGCTCCTACACCACCAACCACACCCAAAGTCCAAATCCACACCTCGCTCCAAATGCGAATTTCCGCGTGGCCATGGTTAACATTGTTGGTTTCCCCCCCTGGCGCTGCAGGTATCGCCAGCGGAAGCGGGCGGAGCTGGACACGCTAGAGGAGCAGCTGCATGGTCTGGAGGGCCGGAACCGCGAGCTGCGGGACAAGGCGGAGTCGGTGGAGCGGGAGATCCAGTACGTCAAGGACCTGCTGATCGAGGTGTACAAGGCCAGGAGCCAGAGGGTCAAGCAGGACACCGCCACAGCATGAGAAGAGCGGTCCCAGCCAAGGAGAAAATAAACAGGGAACCCTTTAGTGTCGTTTGTCCCAGATAACATTTTTGTCTTCCCTCCTGCTTAGGTGGAGTAAATGCATGTATTTTTGTTTCAATTTATGGGTTTATTATTATTATTATTTATTTATTTATTTATTTGGTTTTACAATTTGTAACTCAACGGTCTATTCCTTGTCCAATGCTTTCGCACAATGAATTACTCAAGTCTGCACTGTGACACTGAAATGTTAAATGACAATCATTTTTAAGAATGTCAAGTTGAATCGACCACAGATCCTGAGATAAAATAGAAGTAATTTGTCATTGACAGCCTTACAATCAAGTTGATGTCAGTAATTAAAGTAGTGAAATAATATTTAGATATTTTTATTTGATTTTTTTATGTCATATGTTTTAAATGATAAGTGCAGGCAATATGTTTTGCAGGTCGGTTTCGTTTGACTTTTGAAGCACAACGTAAAAGACAATCTTAATATTTTTCTGAAATTATTTCTATGGCCACTTGAAAAGCAACTAATATTGAATGGCAATAATTATAATAATGTTGTTTGGTTCATTTTTATTCATTTATGATAGTCAATAATTGAAGAATAAAATAACTACAAATCAGTGAGAAAAACATCTATGACTTTTCCTTATCTTTTTCTGTTAGAAATATGATTTGATGCATTGTAAAAAAACGAAGTAATAAGTTCAAATCAAGCAGAGATTGTAAATGTGTTTTTCAGAATATGTCGAGGAACCAAAAGAAAACGCAACGATGCAAAGTGCTTTGGATGAGATATGTTGTGAAGTTGCCAGCCTGTCACTTTTTAGTTGCAAATTGCAATATAATCAGTTGTGAGCTCAGGTAAAGCAATTTGTTCCAAATTGCTTTCAATTTGCTAATTATGTGTGACAGAAGTTGGAGTTTAATGCATTCCAGTCGTGTTTGACACGATAAAGCTTTCCGGCATGTTTTTAAATTGTCTCTCTAAAAAAAAAAAAAATTTTTTCTTAATAACTGTTATGCACTCATTTATAATACATTTTTGTATAGGCTACCGAGGGATGGGATTTTCATTTGCTTTGTAGAAATGTAAAAAAATTGAAATAGTAAATCTTGTTTTTTTATTGCATTTTTTTGTTTTAATATTCGCAATTATTGTAGCCTTGGTGTGCGAGGATATTTGATGCTATAACTGTGAATGGGTTTTTTATAAGTTCGAATAATAATAATAAAGGCCTACTTTATATTTGTTTGAAAAGCTTAAATATCCTACTGTGAAAAACGTGAATTGGAAAGTTTACGATCTTGCGCCAAATGCGTTTTTTGTACGTCTTTGGCCTCAACCCATAACCTATACAAGCCTAGCCTATACAGGCCCATAACCTATACAGGCCCATAGCCTGCTATGCAGGCCCATAGCCTGATCAATCAATCAATCAGACGTCATCCCGCCCTATTATGTGGCGCTCGGTCCCACGCGGAGCACCAGACACTGGTCACTGTAAATGAGCCTCACTCTGTTCCATTTAAACTCCATCTCGCTTTGTTTGCTTGGCTGATTTTTTAATAAAGTGATTTGTGGCAGCATTTCGTTGTTGAGAGCTTTTCTGCTGTGCAAAACTGTAATACATCAAACGGATGAATTGATCAAACATTTTGAAGGCCTACATAAATCTTTCGTTATAGGTCGATTTGGCCTCTCTGGACGTTCGATTTTCCTTTATTGTCGAGCATCTGAAAGATTATTTTCAGTGTAGTGTGGTGTTAAAGTCCGCCTCAGGGCAGGATGCCTCGTATTACAGGAGGGAGGCCAACACACATGTTGTTTTATTGCAATAGAATAATAGTGCCAGGCAAAATGAAAAAAAAAGCATTCATATATAAATATCAGATTTATTCGAATTGCGACAATACCACACGAATCATATGGTTGTAAGGGGGAAGGTTTGCAAATGTTGGACAAGAAAGACACTGTTGTTAAAAAACTAAATCCACAACAAATATAATAGGTCCTTTTATGTATTCTTCAGACCTATAAATAATACAATTAAAATTTGGTCGAAGGAAAGAAGACAATTGGCTTTAAGGACTTAACAAAATAAAAAAAAAATGTTCGATACGGCCGAATGCAGGCGACCAACATGCGGCAGTTTAACAGCCCCCCAAAAATGCCGCATAAACAAAACTGCATTTTATATTTTGACAGGAATGCGGAACGATTTTATTTATAGCCTGTTGTAGGATTAACCTTTCAGGTACACCTATCCACCAAGAATTGTTCTACTATTTCAGCATATTGCAATTTAACGTCTTAGTGGAAGATCTGTTAATTAGGGCATGACGTGTGTGTGTTTGCGTGTGTGTGTGTGTGTGTGCGGCGTATGTGTTTGTGTGAAAACCAGACAAAGTGAGAAATGTATGCATTGGATGCATACCATTGAGAATTAATCTTGGTTAATATTTTTAAAGTAACATGTTAATAGTCAAAGATTAAGGAACGTTATACTTCCATCATTTGTGACACAAGAATGTCAGACACAGGAGCCAGACCCAAAGTTTGAATATCCTTTATTTGTTTTTCTGGATTTGTTACACTACCTCATGGTTTCTGATAGTCAAGTACCTGATTGAAAGACCAACTAGCTAACTGAGAAACTCACTGAATAACTGACTGTTCATGTTACAATCTCAAAGCCAAAGTCAGTGTTTTACCATCAAATGTGCTTCATAACATTTAGTCAAACATTTAAAAAAAAGAGATAACTATACATATAAAAGAGTCGCTTCATAGAGGTGTAACATGAAGCCTGTTAGCGGTTGCGTCCCTCTTGTTGTTAGACGTGTAATTGAAAGTAACTTGGCCTGTTAAAAACAACAGCATCAGCAGCAGTGAGTCGTTTCAGGCCTCGAATGACGCAAGCAGGGGCTGACTAGAACACACACACACACACACAAACACACAAAAAAAGATACACTGACACAAACTATCTGCTTTAAGGCTTTGCTGGCGGCACCTGTCAAACTGGTAACCATGGAGCAATACATGTTAATCAATCTCATGTCTTGTGAGTGGGAGATCATGTTGTACATCAATGCCATAGATATCGTGTATGTATCCAAAGTGACTTAAGTTAGTGATAAAAAATAAATAAATGCAAAAACATAAGGATCAGTTACAGATAGGCACAATGACGTCGGCGGACTTCTGGGTCTGATCCAGAACTTTTCACCTGGGAGTCAAATACCCGAACCTAGGCTATCCTGCATGGCCTTAGCATGTTCCTCATACATGTGCTTGGCCACAGTCTTCGTCAGCTCCTCCCAACCGACTCGACCAATCAAGACACATTTTGGTTTGGTCCACGTCTCATAAGACCACGGTACACGACACCAGGTTTGGTGTCGCCCTTCCAGAACGTCTTGTTCAATGTTCGGAGGAAGTAGCGCCAACTTTATTTTTTGAACAACATTTATTTGAGAGGAGCAGAAGTGCTGCCGACGTCTCCCAGGAGGGGAGCGGTCACTTGAGGTGGTGGATGAGCTGCCTGTAGTCACAGTGTGGCGGTGCAGTGTGTGACGCCTGCAGGACCTTCTCATACGCATCGAGAGACACCAGGACCTTCAACACAAACACAAATAGAGTTCTTTAATACATAGCTTGGCGGAAGGATCATTTTTGTGTTGCGCTTTGTGTTTTAATGAGATAGCTTCTCCTGTACCCATGTCCCCCGTTGAAATATGTTCTGGTTGCTTATTATTTGGTAACTAATTACTGAAATGTAGTCATTCAGTCGCCTGCACGTCGCTCCCCCCTATGTCATTTGTGACATTTAAACTGACTTAAGAATGCAAAAACGAATTCACTTCTTGAACAATAAAGTGTGGTGAATCTTGAACGTTGCAGAATAAACATTGTGGCTTTGAACGACAATCAGAAGTGAAGTCAGAGCACAAAATCTAAAAAAAACATCCATCATAATAATAAGCCTTCAATCAAACGACGAGGTTGGAATCTAATGATTAATTAATCATAGATTAAAACATCACATCAATCACGTGCGGTCCAATCACCTGCCGCTGCGCCCCCCGCTGGCTGTAGGCGCTGAGCGCGGCGATGGCCGTGCGTCTCACCCCGCCGTGGGGGTCCGTGCACGCCGCCGCCAGGAGCAGCCGCAACGCGTCCGCCTCCCCCGTAGCCGCTGCTGGTGCTCCGGACGCGCTGCCGCGGTGAACTCCTCCCAGGTTCCCCAGCGCCGCGCAGCTGTGGCGCCGGGTCAGGGCGTCGGGGTCGGTCACCAGCGACAGCAGGAGGGGGGCCGCCCTCGACGACTCCTCCGCCCAGCCGCCGCCCCCCAGCGGCTCCTCTCTGTGCCCCGGGGCCCGAGACGAGGCCTCCGCTGTCGTTCTCCCCGGCTCCACGTCCACTCCACTTCTCTCTCCTCCTTCTCCTTCTCCTCCTCCTCCTCCTCCTCCTCCTCCTCCTCCTCCTCCTCCTTCTCCTTCTCCTCCCCCTCCCCTTCCATCCAGTCCCGCCTCCCCGATGAAGCCCAGCCAGTTCCCGACGGCGCGGCACGCCGTCCTCCGCACGGGGGCGCAGGGGTCCCGCAGGCCCCCTGCCATCCCCCTGAACACGCCGGGCCCCAGGGCCCGCTGCCCCGCGGGGCAGAACGGGTTCAGGCTCCCCAGCAGGCTGCAGGCGGCCGCCCTCACCTGGTCGTGGGGGTGAGCGAGGGCCCGCTGCAGCACGGGGCCGTCCAGGTGGAGGCGGGGGCCGGGGGGGCGTCGGGCCACCTGGGCCAGCAGCACCAGGAGCTCCGCCGCCGCCGCGTCCCAGGGCCCGTCGGCCTGCAGCAGGGCCCCCAGCAGGGAGCTGGCCGTCCTGGGTGCAGAGGAGGTGGGGCCTCCCCGGGGGGTGGTCTGTGGCGTCGGCTGTCGGGGGTCCACGCCGGCAGGGCGGAAGAAGAAGTCTGGCCCCCGGGGCGGGGCCCCGGGGGCCGCCGTGAGGAGGGGAACGAAGCGGCCCGGGTCGCACAGAAGCAGACGACTCAGCAGAGAGAGGGGGAGCTCCAGCAGGGCGGGGGGGCGGCTCTGGATCATCTGGGGGGGGAGGTTCAAACACAGACACATCTAGAATACATCCAGAAAACGATCCTTCAACTCCCTCCAACAACCTTCAAAAATGAGCACCAATCAGATCGCATCATGGCGCCGTCATTTGTGCACGGACCAGCGCCAGAGCTATGAAGTGTTGCATTGTGGGTGTGGATGGGAGCACAGTGGATGGGAGCACAGTCTCTAACCTGCAGGAGACCCGTCACCACCCCACAGCGGTCGTACAGGTCCAGCACCTTGGCCCTGGTCCTCGGCGACAGGTCCAGGGAGAAGGGGAAGCAGAGCAGCAGGCAGCTCAGCGCCAACAGGTCGTCCAGCTCCTCTTCCTGGACCCCAGCAGGAGTCCCATCAGGACCCCTAGGCCTGCAAGAAGGAGAATGATGTATTACTGTGTACTACGGTACTGTTATGACCAATAAGCATCAAGCACTTGTATCCACCGATTTAACACCTTTATCCACCTAATTATCTTAACTTCTTATCAACTGGCCTTTTATCCGTTTACTTTTCACTTTTTATTATTTGGAAGACACTTTTATCCAAAGCTGCTGAAAGTGTTTTAAATACCTTTTTGATAAACACGAAGTTGTAGGTCGGGGTCAGGTAGAGATTACACTACAGATACCGGTGTTTGAACCCTTAACCTTTCGGCTGGTAGTCAACCTCCCTAACATCGCATCCTGCTCGCTAATAATGCCAACTGTCACACATCGTAAACGCTGAGCACTCACATGTAATGGTGGAGCACAAGGCCTAATGTGTGCACGCATTCTGATTGGCTGTCGGAGAAGAGACGAGGACACAGGCTGGGGTCTTTGGTGAAAACACACAGCATGGCAGACAGGAAAGAATGCAATCCTGAGGAAAGAAGTGTACACGTTAACAAATTTCAATGTAAAACAGATGCAAATAAATATCATAGAATACTTATAGTATAGCTTAAAGCTTACCCTTTGTAGAGCAGAAGTGAGGGTTTATCTGTGTGTCCAACGCGTTACCAATGGTTCTCCACAGATCACACCAAATCTCTTGTCCTGGAGAGGTGGAAGGAGAGCCTTTCCCAGGCTGGGAGGGGAACAGGGTACAGATGAGGACATGGCCATTTGAACCCATATTGTATTTGAAGCATTGTTTAGCAGTGCCAGTGTGCCGGCTTCACTGTCTAACCTCAGAGACTGAGTGGAGCAGCAGAGACAGCAGACCGTCACATATCCCCCAGCCTGGAGGGAGGAAATCCTGTGGCTATAAGAGGCAGAAGGGTTATTTTAGATTTTGTATTCTGATGAAACTCACTTTCCCAGTGCTAGTGATTCAAATGTTGGCTAAGCTCATTTTACAGAAGATGGCCAGGTTCAGGTATACAATCATAAATTATTAAGTTTAGTTTATTAGAATATACGGATATTCTAGGATATTTGCATTAATATTATATTAGTAATAACGTTTAATAACATGCAAAGGGAGTTTTTATGTAATAAAGGATTGAGCCAAAATGGTTGACCGAGCATTCAATGGCATTGTTAATGACAATGACCATATAAGATATATAAGAACATTCAGCCTCCCACCTTGGAAACCAGGGAGGAGTTTTTAAGCATGCCACTCAGAGTGCGGATGTCAACATCCACACATACTCCATGGTGGGTGAACATAGAGAGAACTGATGCAGCCACGGCCTACAGGACAGACAAAGGGAACCACATTAAACCATCAAGGCTTCAATGTTATTCCATTGGTATGTGAATATGAGTATTTGCTCATGAGACATGTCATATTTGGTGTATAATGTAGAGCTTACTGCTGAAGGAGTGGAAGCTGTTTCACTGAGTATCTTGTAAACAGGCTTCATAAGATCTTCAAGTCTACAGTAAAAGAGCAGATGGTATGTATTATATTGTATATTTGTGTGGCCTTTAAGTGGTTTACAAGTAGCATGAAATGATTCATGACCACTAGAGGGCAGGCATTATAAATACTGAAAGAAAATGTTGGAAAATAACTAACAATAAATAAATGTGTAAAATAATTTCAGCAATAATTCAATAATTGTTATAGGTTATAGAAATAACAGGATTATTTGAGTAAGGAGACAGCAAAGGGAAACTGATTATTTCCATTATGTAATACAAATAAAATCAAGTTTAAAATAAAAGTAGACCAAAAAGCTGTTACCTGTTTTCATCTTCGGTCCATTCAGCACGCCTGTCCCAGTACGCTAGAAGTACTGCAAGGACTTGAATGAGGACATCGTCAATCCAGGGTTCCTTCACAAAAAAACAATGGTGGTGAGTCCTTTACTGACATGCTAGCATGAATCTCATTCAATATCCCACTTTGAGGATTTCCCTCCTCTGACTGTGAATGACGTTCAGCATATTTACCTTGATAACGCTGAGCTTATCCACCGTCACGCTGGTCAAATCAAAGAGCAGATGGGGCAGACCCAGTTCACAGCCAATATGAAGAGAGTTCTCAGGGTCAGAGTTCAGAAGCAGCTTGGAGACGACTCTCAGCGGAAGGAGAATCTGCCATGCCTCTTTCAGAATCCCCCCCAAGAGCTAAACAGAGATCAATCAGTCACTCAATCAATGGAATACCACTCCAACTGTGTCAAAAGTCTTAACTTGCCTGTCTACAGCCTTACCTGGGATTTAAAAGCCAGTAATTTGTTCTTCACTTGAGGTATAATAACGTGGTGGTTTGCCAGCGACGCCAGCTCCCCGTGTTCAGTTTCTAGGGCCAACCTCCGCCAATATTCTTCAGTCTGCTCCTCCTGAAAAAGGAACAACAGATAAACATAAGTATTCTAATAAAACAGTACAGTATAGTGGTTAGGGTGCTCTCCGTAAGCTCTTTGAACAAGATGCCTAACTCATGATATTAAAAGAAATACGTTAAGTACATTTTATGAACAGTGTATTACCGGATGATGACTAAGGGTCATGTACCTGTAGAGGGGAAGGATTCGGTCCGTCATCGCTGAGGTTCCGCATGAACCTTGGGCCGACCTCTACAGATGGAAACTCCTGCTCGTAGTCCCGGCTGATCTGACCCCTCCAGAGCCACAAAACATACAATTACTCCATAAGTATGAGAACAACTTAGTACTATTTTCTTCCGTTTAGTATTTCAGACATTGGGGATCGAACACTGTATCTTTTGAAAGGTAGTCGAACACCCTTGCGACTACCGTTTCAGCAAATAAGGGTTTAATTGTACACATTAGCTGGTTTGATGAAACAGTGGTTTACCAATAGGGGTTAGGATAAGGTTGATGTATTTGGGTCGACACATGTCAGTTAATTGACCATAAAAAATTAAAAAATATTTTGATAGATAAAATGGGCAAACCTGTGTCTTGAAGTCGTGCCTGCTTGTTTCTTCAGGTTGAGGAACATCTTGGCTGCGTCCTTGACTCTACCTTGTTCCTGGGGGGGCGCGGGGTCATTGAGGATGTTGGGCCGGCCTGCAGAGGTCCTCTTTGATCCTGGGTCTTCTACTGCTCTCTCCGCTTCCCCCTGATAAAGAATGAAAACACAACTCTTAAAGGTGTGGGATCCAATTGGAAAGGAAATTCAGGGTTTTGATGGGTTTTAGGGTTAGGGTTTGTTTAAGGGTTAGAGGTTAGGCTTAAGGTTTTTTTTAAGGTTAGGTTTGGTTTAAAGGGGTTGGGTTTTGTTCCCGGCACAATAATTCCTGTAATGTCCCCAATCCCGCCTGAACTTCTTTTCAGAACTTCAGATCCCATGATTGAAAACCTCCCATTGTTGACTTGAACAGTGATTCCTACCTCTCTTCTGTTCTGGTTGTTGTCTCTCTGGGACAAGACCTTGCGCAGCAACCTGTTCTTCCCAGAACCAGCCGACTTCTCCTTGAGTTGCTGGTGCTTGAGGGCCAGCAGGTCAGGGCTGGGGGCCACAGTCAGGGGGCTGAAGACACTGTCCCCTGGCAGCACTGCAACAACACATCACGCTCAAAGATGCGGATCGTAGACACGCAACAGCATTTCATTTAGAGGTTCAGGGTGTTTTTGAGAGCTTCACCTAGAACACCGTGGGCCACGAAAGGGTGGTGCAAAAGTTCCGGCCATGACAGTCTCTTCTGGGGATCTTTGGTCAGCAAACCTTTGAGAAACCCCTGTGGCGTTTCAATAACACCATGATTAGTTGGATCCAGGACATCTCAGCCAACCAGCAGCCAAACATCGATAGTATTCATAATCATAAAAAATAAAAAAATACACAGAGGGGAATTTCACAAAACCACAACGAAAGTCTACAAACCAATCGCCACTCTTCAAATGTATTTTCCATCAAAGTAACAAGACACCACTTTGACATTTTTTTCAATATTCCGTTAAGCTTCATCTTAATGGTGTTTCTAAGACAGAAAACCTGAACAACATCAAACGTCACACTAAGGTGGAGCAGTACCATGCAGGTGGCGCTCATGGCGTCCGGGGGCCATTTCACAGGGTCCCTCACAATGAGCTGAACCAGCTGGAAGATGGAGTTGGTGTAGAAGGGGGGCACCCCTGTGCGCAGCTCGTAGAGGATGCACCCCAGGGACCAGAGATCGGCGGTGTGGTCGTACGGCTTCTCCTCCACCAGCTCCGGGGACATGTACAGCGGCGTTCCCTTGATGGAGGTCAGCACCAAGGTGGAGACGCTCATGGACCGGGCGAAACTGAAAGGGGAAGTTGTCACAGAGTTCAGTTGGATTTCTGCAGGGCAATTTGTTCAGACTTAATCTCGGATGCAGTAGTTGCATTAGGTTATAGCAGAGATTTTAGTGGGAAATGGCACAGGGTCTGCAGAAACTGAAGGGGGCAGAGTAACGGCTTGTTCCTGTTAGTTACGGAGCTATTCTATCAAAGATTAACTGAATTGTGTGACGAAGCTTTCAGATAGGGATTTTAAAGTGTATTTCCACAGTGTCTACACGTTGTTCAGGTGAAATCATTACAGACACTTTTTAAAGTTTACTACCGCTGGTTGAGTTTGTGTTTGTGTTTAGTGCAAATTACAAACTTACAGATCCCCGCCTCCAGCCAACATGGTTGGTGGAAACAAATATGAGGCAAAAGAAAGCGAAACGCCTTGTTCATCCAGGTTTGAGCTTGTCTGCTATCAGACTTTAAATAACATATCTAAAGTCTGATTTGTTGGCCTAGCTCAGACTTAAGCCCCCTGTGACCCCTGTGACGTATGGGTTGCGTTGTTACCCAAAGTTTCAAAATAACTGGGTTTGGAAATACAATCATCCAACCACAGGGACTGAAACCAAACATGTGTATTGTTCAGTATGGAAATTAACACATGCCACTAAAGTAGTAGAAAAATAACAATAGCAATAGCAATTCCCATCCCTGAGACTTGTTGTTGTGTGTGGTTATTCTGAGAAAAAGCAATAATGGACTTACCCAAAATCACATAGTTTCACCACCCCACATTTTCCCAAGAGAATGTTTTGTGGTTTCATGTCTCGATGGAGAATTCGATGGGAGTGTAAATAATACAGCGCTGAGACAAGCTGGCAGGCGATCTCTTGCACCTCAACAGAAGAAACAAAAAAAATGAAGATCACTCAAATATGTATAGTTGACTTATGGATGTGTAATGATAAAGCATTCATCACATACCTGGGTCTCTGGAAGCTGGCCATCATCCTCTAGAATCTGAAATAACTCCCCTTCTGCATACTCAGTTACAACCACAACCTATTGCCCACAAATATGTTCTGATTACCAACAATCAAAAGTTATCTATAATCAAGTAAAGCATACAGATATAGGCTGTTATCAACTTGAACAATTTCCACAGCAAAGATTTGTATTTAATGATGCAATAATAATTATACATGCCTCTTTGTCCGTCTCAAAGCTGTCAAACATTTGGACAATGTTGGGATGTTGGAGTCCCCTCATGATGTCGATCTCCCTCTTGAGACTCCGCAGCTCCTTCTCAGACCGACCCACCTTCGGGATAAACTTCAAGGCCACCACCTACGGAGAAAGAAGCCACACAATACATTCAAATACAGTCCAAAAGTGGAGCCTATCTGACTGAAATAAACATGTGAATATACGAAGATAACTGGTGTTCACCTGTCCCGTGAACCGTTTCCTGCCCTTGTAAACACGACCGAAGGAGCCCTCTCCAACCAGCTCCAGGACGTGGTATGAGTTCATCGTGTTGTCGATCTATCCGAGCGGCTGGACCAGCTATCTCAGCGGCTTGACAACCCTCTACACGGAAACCTGTTGACATCAGTACGACTGTGTTTGGTTAAAAGCCACCATCGTCTCCCGTAGTCGCGATTTGGCTCAATTAACAAGTGTCTGTAAAACGATAAAGCTTATTTTGTACATATAATGCATCCTCACCAGCACACACACTACTCCATAACGTTAGACGACTCCTCGGCAATAGTCGTCCGTAAACTACACTCGGTAAGCAGGAACATATGCCTTCTTAAGATAACGACACCAGGTCCCAAAAAGGGCATTGGAAATATGACTGCGATAGTTTTTTCCACTTCTGTATGACATTTTCGGAAGAGTTCTTATTTAATAAATATGCCAATGTTTTCTTGCGAATGTTTTATCCACATTTTTGTTGAGGCTTTGCTAAAGGCAGGGCGTAATTTGGGTCCTGAGACTAGTAACCCACATTGCGTCCATAGCAACGGGTTGCAACCACCGAACAACAAAATGAGCGAGGACCCTCTTTTCACGCGATACCTTTATAATAAATATTGGATGTATGTATAATCTCTGCGTTTGTTCCTAGAGTATTGATAGTTACCCAAGTAACATTCGTTATTTACATTTGCATTTGTACACTTTAATATACTGTGAACTACTGGTGCTGGGCCTCTTTATAATTTATATTGTTTATACCGTTTGTTTTGTTTGCCGTTTGTTCTGTTTGTCTTTACTTTACCATTTACTATAGCGTCTATTTTTGCTTTCATTAGCGCTTTGTGTTTTTATTGTATTGTATCTTATCCTTTGCTTTCCACTGCTGCTGGGCTGTTGTAACAAATTCATTTCGGAGAGAGGATTAATAAAGTTGTTGTCTTATCTTATCTTATTCTGTGTATGACTCTATACATTACAGACTAATAGATTGTTCCTTGGTTGGCCGCTAGATGTCACCCTCGTTTAATAATCACCATGAACAGTCACTCAGCGAGGACCATGAGAGATAGAAGCGGCCTAAAGCAAAACTCTTTGAAACGTGTTATCATCCAAGCTGTTCCAAACATTAACTATTGCAGATATGATATCAACGACTCAATAGGGCTCATTCATAATCAGTATGACAAATAAATCCTGTATCACAAATAAATAATCTGCTGAAATAAATTGTAGATTTAGCCTATATTCTCGATGGAACCTAATTTCTGCAAAGCTATACAGTAAAACAGCTAAACCCACGCCTATGAATGTATCGGTTGTTGCAATAACCTATTAGACGTTCTGCTGCGGATCCTAGAAAGCAGAGTCGAGTGCGCGATCAAACACGCGTGCACGTGAGGCGCAAGGCGGCAGCAGGGGGTCTAGTGAGTATTAAAGTGTGCGCGTGGCGAGCGCTCAAAGCGCGTCAGTGACCGTTCCCAAAGACCTACCGCCCCCTCCAATAACATTTCCATAAGTCCACAGTGCACACATGACGAGAAGGATGCACGAGCCCTGCAACAGATCGCCTCAACTCACATGCAGGTGGAGGATGGGAACGGCTCGTGGCCAGGAGGAGTTTACACTGGGAGGACTTGAAGGAGCACCAAGGATTTAGAAAACGGTGCCTTGGAAATACTCTCTCATCACGGACTCGGACTCTCAGCCACCATCACTGGAGATAAAGCAACAGAACAGCACTTCTTAATTCGGTGGTTGCATTCTTTGCCGAATGCACATATCGTCATGTTTCCCAGGACAGCGTTTCTCCTCTGCGCTTACTCTGTTGCCGCCTTCTTCAGAGATGTGCACGGTGTTGACCGTGAGGTGGTGTTCCCCTTGAGGCTCGCGGTGCAGAACGACCCGAGAGGTGGATCCGAGGAGAGGTGTGTGGTGAAAATACGCGCCTTCCAGCAGGAGCTGGTACTCGACCTGCAGCGAGACTCCAGTTTCCTCGCTCCCTCCGTGGTCTCTGCGCAGGACACTGTGCTGGTGAGCACTGACGTGACCCCAGAGCTCAGCCGGTGTTTCTACTCAGGCTACGTCAACAAAGACCAATATTCCTACGCCGCGCTGAGCCTGTGCAGAGGGGTGCACGGCGCGTTCGGGTACCGGGGATGGGAATACTTCATCAGTCCGCTCAGAAATGACAGCGCCAACGACTTGGAGAGCGCGCACAGCGTGCGTCGCCGAGCCGCCAGCAGCAACTCCCTGCGAGGTGCCAACTCCACCGCGTCCAGGTGCGCGGTAGAGACCGAGATCAGTGCCGAGGGCGCACAGTCGTTAGAGAAATACAAGAACCGGAACGCCAAACACAACGTGACCGAAGGCATGCTGAAGCGACTCGGGCGCGCCAAGCGATTCGCGTCCATCCCCCGCTACGTGGAGACGCTGGTGGTCGCGGACGAGTCGATGGTGGAGTTCCACGGGGACGACCTGAAGCACTACCTTTTGACCTTGATGTCGGTGGCGGCGAGGCTCTACAAACACCCCAGCATTCAGAACTCCATCAGCATCGTGGTGGTGAAGTTCGTTATGATCAACGAGGCCGACAAGGGACCCAAGGTGTCAGGGAACGCGGCCATGACCCTGAGGAACTTTTGCACTTGGCAGAAAAAGATGAACAAGAACAACGACAAGCACTCGGACTACTGGGATACAGCCATACTGTTCACCAGAGAGGTAATGTTATTAACATAGCATTCGGACTACTGGGATACAGCCATACTGTTCACCAGAGAGGTAATGTTATTAACATAGCATTCTGACTACTGGGATACAGCCATACTATTCACCTGACAAGTAATGTTATTTACATAGCACTCTTGACTACAGCGATACTGTTCACCAGACAGGTAATGTTATGTTATCCTAGCTCGAGTTGCAATGTCAACGTAATGACGTAGCCCATGCAAGTGCAAAGTGGGTGATGTCATTTATTCTGCAACATTATTTTAGGCAATGTTGTCTTATGACATATGACAACAATGATCCCATTTACCGTGTGTAAGAGCCTTTGATCCCCCCCAAAATAGATTTGGCATCAGATCACTTTTTTTTTCCCGAACCCTCAGATAATCCATGCACTGTAGTAACACACCGCGTACCACAACCCAAGGTCCCCCTGCAGAGATGACTCTGACTCTGACTCTGACCCAAGTAGAATAGACCTACAGAGCTCGTCTCCCCGGGAGAGGAGGTTTTATAGAGTTGGAAACCACCCTCATGCCCTTGCCTGCGTCCACACGCGGCGGTGAAGTCACTGCGTGCCTCCGTTGTTTAATGTTTAACTCTCTGGACCTTCCAAAGTCGAGCAGTCAAAACACTCGCAGCGTATCAAACCACCGGCCCGTCGTATTCTCAGGGCTTTCTTGGACACGATAAGAAGGGGCTGCGGCGGCGGCTGGCCAGAGATAGCGTGACGTGGCTGCTGTGAATCATTACGGACCGGGACTCCAGGAGAAGCCTGCCGGGTTCACCGTGGAGTGGAGCTGTGAACGTGTAGAGCTTTGGTGGTCCGGGGGGATGCATTAGAGGGGAACTTCTCCCGGGCCATTCGACTCCTTCCACCTCCTCCTCCTCCTCCCCCTCCTCCTCCTACAGCTGTGGCCGCTCCCAGCACCACGCCTGCTCCTCGTTAAACAAGAGCCCAGAGGAAGAGGCAGGGAGAGTTTGTGTGTGTGTGTGTGTGTGTGTGTGTGTGTGTGTGTGTGTGTGTGTGTGTGTGTGTGTGTGTTTTGGAGGAGGTGATGCATGTGAGAGCTGCACGCATGTCAGAGCGTGTATCTGATTGAGTGTGTGTGTGTGGGTGCATGTGCATGTAACTGTATTTGTGTGTGTGTGTGTGTGTGTGTGTGTGTGTGTGTGTGCGTGCGCGCATGCGTGTGCGTGTGTGTGTGTAAATACATTGGTCTATGTGTGTTTGAGGTGAGGTGTGTGAATGTTTGTAGCCCACATGTCAGAGATACCTGCAAGTGCGTAGCCCGGCTGAACAACTTCCTCCCCAACTCACACACCCCGTTCTCCCTCCACCTGCACGGTACCAACACTGGTCGTACGAGGCTGCTGGCACAGCACTGGACAGGGGTAGAGTAACAGCAGAGTTTGTGGAGAGCTTACATGAGACCATTCACTACGCTGGAGGGTTCCTGCAGACAGTGAGTCACGGCGGTGGTTTTCTATATTAAAACAGGTAATGAAGACTGGAGTGACCGCTGCCCAGATGAATGGTGAAGTGAGCAGAGTCTGGCAGCTATGACCACGCTTTGGTCCATTTTCTTGTTTTGTTTTTAAGGACAGCTGTGTGTGTGTGTTTTTTGTTTTTAAATAGGCAGCTCTTTTTAGGATTGTATGGTCTGTATGTGTGTGTTTGTGTGTGTGCGTGTGCGTGTGTGTGTGTGTGTGCATGTGTGTGTGTGTGTGTGCATGTGTGTTTGTGTGTGCATGTGTGCATGTGTGTGTGTGTGTGTGTGTGTGTGAGGGCATGCAGGCTTTACTTAAAGTGGTGCATGGAATGTTGATGTTATAGGAAAGTATAGAAACCCTACACAAATAAATAATGCAAAATACAACAACCGAGGGTGTTAAACAATTACACAGAAATGACAAGAAACACAAACTTTTCAAGTAGACTTTGACTAAAAGGATTAGGAATACATTCTAAACAATAACATATAGAACAAAATGTTCCCAATAGGTGACTTTTGCCAAGTCGGTTAATTTTTGAGCAGGTGAGCTATTAACAAACAAGAATGGGCCATACCTAAATGTTTCCAAACTTCATAAACCCTCATGCAGTATTGCTGTTTTACAGACACTTTCCAGTAGGTAACCACCCAGTCTATAAAGTTTAATATACTTATACTGTAAACGTATACCTTATAACATGGTGGTATAATTGCCCCTCTAAACAAAAATATTATGGTGGTTCCACCGGACAAATGAAAAGATATACATTCTTGGGGGTGGCTTGTATATTTTCGTTGTATATCTGTGTTTTAAATAAACCTCAGCGCTCCCAACAGGGGAAGAAGAATGAGAAGTAGGTCAGAGCACCGAGCAAACTCATTGACACGCCAGTTTCATTTAATCTGCTTGTTCTGCCTCTTTTTTTCTAAGTTAATAGATGGTCCAACACACAGATGTCATCGGGGTACATGAGCACATCTGTGTTAGATTTGCACTGGCCGGCAACGCAGGTTTCTTCTCTAAATAATGTTCTTTTGGGCTTTTTTTCATGCAAGGTCTTGAGGTCCTCCCTGTGCTTCATGGTGTGTTGAGATTGTATGTGCCGCAGTGAAAAAACACCCAAGAAGGGGATAGCAGCAGCTGCAGCAGCAGCAGCAGCAGCAGCAGTTCTCTTCCACAGGCCGTGAGTGTAGGAGACGTGTCTCCGGCGCGGTGCCTATGGCCGAGCCGTCTGTTTGGGAGTCTGGGTGTAGAGCCAGGTCTGTTTAGGGAACGGGCAGAAGGGTGTAGCTGGGTCCCGGTCATTCCAGCAGCAGCCAGTGAGGCCTGTGATTAGGAGGTGCAGTAGACTGCTCCTCTCCAGATGGACGCACCAGCTATGATTGTGTTTTAAAAAGCTTTGCTGCGGTCGGGGGGAAACGGGCCATTTGGAAAACTGTGCGTCTTGGCAAAGAAGTATTATGATTGGGGACAGTAGTTGCATTACCTCATGGGAGAAGGTGTTTTCCAAATACTTTTTTTTATAAATAAAACACCGTTGGTCTTAGCGGTTTAAACAAACCCTCAGCCAAGCGTGGGGACGTACGTGTGCGACCGACGTGCGTCGCCTCTCTATTAAAAGCCAGCAGCGGAGAGAGAGAGAGAGAGAGAGAGAAAGCGCGGCGTGTGCAGGTTAAACGGGGTTATCATTGTGTATCCCTGTGCCTCTGACCCAGGACCTGTGTGGGGCCTCCACCTGTGACACCCTGGGCATGGCCGACGTGGGCACCATGTGCGACCCAAAGAGGAGCTGCTCGGTGATCGAGGACGACGGACTGCCCTCCGCCTTCACCACCGCTCATGAGCTTGGTAGGCCCACAGTAAACCCACCCTAAACCATTCCCTGCGGCGTATTTTTAAACACAGTTGGCTGATTGCGGTCAGTGGAGCGTCCCGGGACAAGGCACAGGGTGTTGCCGTTGTCTGTGGGAGAAAAAACAAGATTAGCTCTTCTTCTTCGCCTCCCTTCACCTCACTGCTCTTCCCTCCTTTTCTTTTTCGGGCCTCCGAAAAGACGTCAGCGCCCTTCAGAGCCGTGGGTGTTTTTTTCTGCGGGTGACTCACTTTGATTTTTTTCCGGTTCACGGCCGACAGGTCACGTGCTCAACATGCTCCACGACAACGTGAAGGCGTGCGAGGAGGCGTTCGGACGGCTGCAGGACAACCACATGATGTCGCCCACGCTCATCCAGATCAACCGCACCAGGCCCTGGTCGCCCTGCAGCGCCGCCGTCCTCACCGACTTCCTGGACAGCGGGCACGGTGAGCACGCCGAGACCGCCGCGCCTCCTCCTCCTCCTCTTCGTCATGCGAAGGAGGCGCTCTTAGTTGTGCTGGTCAGCCGAGGTGAGTTGTGCAGGGGAGGAAGACGGCGGCCCTTGAAGGGTACCGTGCGGTCTGTCGTTCGCTCCGTCGTACACCGGGGGCCCACGCGGCCACTGGTGAAGTCCGGATGAAGGAGAGTCGCGGTGTAATGGACAGGCAGGGGTCTCCCGGGTCCAGCCGCCGTCCTCATGTTCCCCGTTCACACGGGCCAAGAGCAGAGCACACAATGTTCCTCAGAAGGATCTCACCATGTGGCAAATTCAAGAAAGATGCAGTTCAAAGCACTAATTAGTGCTTCACACACACACGCATGCACACACACTTGCACACCGACGGCGGCGTCAACCATGCGAGGCGAAAGCCAGCGTGTCAGGAGCAGTCGAGTGTTAGGTGTCTTTCTCAGGGACAATTCAACACAGGTAAAAACCAAGGATCAGACCTGCAACGTTCTGGTTGCCAGAAAACCTGCTGTACCTCCAACCCACCGCTAACCATCACAGATGGTGGTAAAACACAGGCCCTTTAATGACCTGTTTTCCATGCAGCCCCTCTCACAGGCTAGGGGCCAAACATGAGGCATGGTGGTGTTGGGCGACGGTGATGAATCACACCAGGAGAGCACATGCTCCACACAAGCACCACAGAGCTCTATCTGTCCCCACCGCTCGGGATCTGTGTCCCTGGGTTGAGATGGGACTTCCGCGTGCCTGTCCAGGACATGCACCCTCGTTGACCTGATATTCTCTGGGCTATTATTTGCGAGTCTTTATCTCATTCCTTCCCAGTTGACTGCCTTCCATTTTGAACCATAATCACTTTAATGAAATTAGATGGTTAACAAAGGAATGAGTATTTATTTTTCTCAATGCCATCTCCATAATCCCTGTTTGCAGTGTGTGTGTGTGTGTGTGTGTGTGTCTGGGTGTTTGTGTGTGTGTGTGTGTGTGTGTGTGTGTGTGTGTGTGCGTGTGTTTGCGTGCATGCGTGTGTGTGTGTGAGTCTGTGTCTGTGAAGGACAGAGATCCCTGGAGGAAAGCGATTATTTTGTTGGATGCATCATGTATTGCCAAAAAGGGCAGACCACAAGAGATGTGTGCGCCCCGCAACCATACTAAAAACTTAAATTTAAAAAATGCCCAGCGTCTGTTTCCAATTAGCGGTCATGTACTGCAGCGAGAGGCTCCACTGCGGTTTGAACCGGGAAGCACAGGGCGCTGTGTTTCTCATCACACAGGTTAACTTTAAATAGGTCAACAATTTGTTGATGCCTCATCTTCATTAGAGAATAAGTGTACCATCTTTGTCCTGTCCCCTTGATCTCTTTTGCAGGCCCTTGTAGCCACAGGGATTTTATAGATACACATCTTTTTTTGAGCATGTAGGCCTTGAGGCATGCCTACAGGTAGAGTGCAGAACCAAGAAATATATCATGTAACTGTTAGACTATCTTGCCCCGTATCTTGTTTTCCCTCCCAGTAGGGGGATTTCTGCTCTTTTTTTCCCCGTAAAAATACAACAAAAAAAGTGCTTCCTCGGACTGCAAACCTGAACATTATGAGGCAGTTTAGAAGAACAGAATTCTACTGTATATCTTTGCACACAAAAATGTCACGTACATAATCTATCTACCTTTAAAGAGACCTTAAAAGGTCTCTTTAAATGTTGCACCTTATTGTTATTTACTTGTGCAAACATTTCAATATACCACCCGTCTGTAAAATAAAAGGCTAACGCAAAATGTAAAGATGGCATTTTTCTGTACTGTACTCCATATTCCCACAGAAGCACAGGTGTAATAAGGGCTAAAAGATAGCAATCAGCATCTTCTACTTGGTGTAAAACCACTACAAAACAGTATGTGTTCTCCAGAAAGGCGTGAGGGTGGGAGTTCCGCAGAGTGAAAAAACATCCCCTACAGTCTTTGATGCGCTCTGATCTTGCTCTTTCATGTTTCCCAGCCCCTGCTTGTCAATGGTTTGCTCATATGAGCTTGTTTCTGGAACTGCACCAGTATGACATTAACTCGACTAGTTTGCTGGGGCGTGCTGTACACTACATTGTACTGCTGTTCCCAAATTCGAGTGAGTTCACCTGGGTTCACCTCTTGTTCTAGTTTTACTACATCAGGCCTTAAGTGTTAGGGCTAGCCTGGACAATTTGTTATGGCATCCTTTCCGAATTTCACATCTGTGAATAACAAAGTTGATCTTTTCTTATCTAATCTCACTCTCAAGCTCTTTCTCCAACATATCTCCGGACAACAGGTCATTTTACTATCCAAGGTTAAAACTTCACTGGCTGAATCCACCTCTCCGTCTCTTCCCTCCAGGGGAATGCCTGCTGGACCAGCCTCAGAAGCCCCTGGCCCTGCCCAACGGGCTGCCCGGGTCCACCTACGGCCTGGAGCGGCAGTGTGAGCTGGCGTTCGGCGAGGGCTCCAAGCCCTGTCCCTTCATGCAGCCGCCGTGCGGGCGTCTGTGGTGCACAGGGAAGACCAACGGCCAGCTGGTGTGCCAGACGCGCCACTTCCCCTGGGCTGACGGCACCGGCTGTGGGGACGGACACGTGTGCATCAGGGGGGTCTGCTCTGACAAGCAGCAGGTCCACACGGTCCGGGTAAGACACGGGGCATGTGTACACAACGCGTGCGTGCGCACACACGTTCATTCACACACAACCCCGTGGCTTATCCAGACATATTTACAATGTGCACACGTGTACGTTCTTGCTAAATCGACAGCACAAAGACAAGAATACTGACCTCATACATACACTCTTACTCTTACTCGTGTGCACACGCACCCTCACATTCAGTCGACATGGACTGGGCGTGGAGCTAAAGGAAAGACAAACAAAGACGACGCATGCTGGTAGCTACGTCTTATGCACACACACACACACACACACACACACACACACTCAAACACAGCTTTGAATCAAGATGGACACGATGATTCCAATGATCTCTATTCCGAGAACTCCTCTGAGCGTGTCAAAAGTGTCACATGCATGCCAACAGCTCTGGTGCCTTTGAGGACGTGTGAGGTGAGATGAAGGCTTATTTGCTCATGTCCTGCCCCTGCTTGTCTATCCCCCCCCCCCCTCCTGTCAATAGGTGGACGGTCGCTGGGGAAGGTGGGGCTTCTTTGGGTCGTGCTCACGCACATGTGGGGGGGGCGTCCAACTGTCAAAGCGAGATTGCAGCAACCCAATCCCCTCCAACGGCGGCAAATACTGCCAAGGGGTACGGGTGAAATACCGCTCCTGTAACCTAAACCCCTGCCCGGACACAGGTACTTGCCGTTGTCACAACACACTTTCTATCTGTCACCACCCTCCCGAAGCAACTCCACCACCTCTGACGTTCCCCTGTCTCTCTCCTCCTCCCCCTCCTCCTCCTCCTCCTCCATCTTGCTGGTGGGTGGAGTAGGTAAGAGCTATCGCGACGAGCAGTGCGCGGCTTTCAACGGCTTCAGCCTCAACACCAACCGCCGCACGCCGTCCGTGGTGTGGGTGCCGAAATACTCGGGGGTGTCGCCCAAGGACACGTGCAAGCTCATCTGCAAGGCCAACGGCACGGGCTACTTCAACGTCCTGTCGCCCAAGGTCAGCGTCGCTCCGGACTCACAACCTGTTTCCACCAGTGCCCTGTGTTAAAGTCGGCGTCGCTCTGAACACACAACATGTTACGCCCCAGTGCCCTCTGTCAAAGTCAGCTCCGCTCCGGACACACACTGTGTTTCCACCACCGCTCTGTGGCAAAGGCACAACGCGGAGGCAGTTTTGACAAAATTTGCCCTTACCTTGAAGGAAGCTTTCATTTAACACTTGTAGGTAAGAAAGTGTTGGATTGGATTGCTGTTGAATACATTTGAAGTGTAAAGAAAATGAATTAGCAAATCATTACCACTTTCACAGTGGGTACTTCATTACCACTTTCGTGGTAATGAAGGTAATGGATCACAACGTACATAGGGTTTTTCGATGCTTGTGAATAGCCCTGGTTGCATACATGACTCCCCTTTGGTGGTGGCCTGGGTGAAAAATAGAAAATAGGTGGGGATGGAAAGAATGAAGCGGGGGAGGACAGGCGGCATATCTCCTCCTGATAAAAGGGTGTGAGGTGATCGAGAGCAAGAACGGCGGTCTCATAGACCAGCCATCGTCATTATTATCTCTGTCATACTGGCCCTGGGCAGAGCACACAATGTCCTTCAGCGGGATTAGGAAAACCGAAAATTCAAGCAAGATGCTGTCGTTGCAGGCTAATGGCTTTAGATGACCAAAGTGCTGCACCAGAAGTCCCATTTATCATTATAATAAGTCTCAGCCGTGGTGATGCATGGCCATGGAGGAATATCTGTGCCAAGCTCACTCACAGCTGTGCCACATAACTTATCCATCGGCTATGCCTTTGCCTACAGTCCAGGGTTATGGTTATGATAAGAGCATTTCCACTAATACTCCTGAAATAATTAAAGAGAGATATTCATTCAAGCACTTGCAACATGCAGAGTAAAACCCTTGGAGCAAGGTTGTTAATGCAATTTATCCCAAGGTATTTGTTTTGCAAGATTTGTCCTCGACTGGAGATTAATCTCACTGGATCTTGACGGGGGTTTTGTGCACCACAGGTGGTGGATGGCACTCCCTGCTCCCCAGACTCTCCAGGAGTGTGTGTCCTGGGTAAGTGCATCAAGGCCGGCTGTGACGGCAAGCTGGGCTCCTCCAAGAAGTTCAACAAGTGTGGCGTCTGCGGCGGGGACAACAAAAGTTGCAAGAAGGTTTCAGGCCTCTTCACCAAACCTATGTGAGTAACAAGGCTAGCCTGACTGGCCATGTGTATTTTGTATTTTCAGTTTCTAATGAGGGGAATTGCAATCGTTACATTCTCAAACAAATTTAAAGAATGTACAAAAGCAAGTTAAGAAAAGAATGCTTCCTGGTTTATTGTGGAAATTGGGGGCTCAAACCCAGAACCTTTTGGCGCCTGGCCTTTGGGCTCAGACTTTAACACCATTTTTTTCTCCGTTCCTTCCATAGTAACGGCTACAACTTCGTGGTGCTGTTGCCCGTGGGCGCGGCCAACGTTGACGTCCGCCAGCGCGGCTACAAGGGCATGGTGAGCGACGACAACTACCTGGCGGTGAAGAGCTCCCGCGGCGACTACCTGCTCAACGGCAACTACGTGGTCTCGGCCGTGGAGAGCGACATCTTCGTGAGGAACAGCCTGGTGCGCTATAGCGGCACGTCGGGGCTCTCCGAGACCCTGCAGGCGGTGAAGCCCCTGGGGGAGGCACTCACCGTGGAGGTCCTTTCGGTGGGCAAGATGACGCCGCCGCGCATCCGCTACTCCTTCTACCTGGCCCGCCAGGGCAAGGAGGACAAGAGCCTGAGGACCGAGGGCCGCTCGCCCAACAGCGTCCTGCCGGAGGAGGGCGGCAAGGCGGCCGGCGAGGACCACCTGAAGGGCGCCTCCTACAGCAAGGCAGGGCCCGTGCTGGCCAAGTGGCTGTCGGGCAGCTGGGAGGCGTGCTCGTCTAGCTGCGAGGGCGGGACCCAGAGGAGGCTGGTGCAGTGTCTGAAGCCCGACGGGAGGCCCGGCGCGGACTGTGAGGCCGGGCAGAGGCCGGCAGCCAGCAGGGCGTGCGGAGAGCTGTGTCCGGTGTGGGCCATCGGGGACTGGTCCTTCTGCTCGAGAACCTGTGGGAAAGGCTTCAAGCGGCGGTCGCTGCGCTGCGTCAGCGCGGGCAAGAAGCTGCTGACCAGGGACCACTGCAGTGGAGTGCGCAAACCTCAGGAGCTGGACTTCTGTAACCTGGCCCCCTGCTAGGGCCGTGGCTAGAGGCTACTTAACCTGTTACCCGTTTAAACGGCGTCCCGTTGAAACAGAAATGCCTCCAAGGTGTGTCCCCTACACCAATCAGGATCAATCTAGCTGGTTATTTGGTACTATTTGGTTGTTCCTTCTGAAACTGGGGGCTGGTGAAAGATGATGACCATGAAATTTCAACGATCAATGTCTTCACTGTCTTACTCTGAAACTGTGCTGACTTAAGAAGTGTGGAAAGAGTCTGGCTGATGGTTAAACATCCCATGCTCCATCTATCTTCTCAATCTTCTTGGACAAATTAGGCTCAGGATCAACCGGGGGGAGATGGGAGGGGCTAGCAGTGCCATCAGCTGATGGAGAATCGCAAGCAGTCTGGAATGCATTTGATTTATGCATTTCCTAATTAGTGCAGGTTTCACATTTAAGATGGCCATATGCAGAAGTATTAGTTACGTATTATTCCTAGACGCTGGCGACCAGTCCAATAAATGTGTATGCTTTCTACTCAAACATATTTTGATAAGACAGGATGAGAAAACATTATATTAATCCCCCCGGGGATTAATCAGAACGTGAACAAGATACAGTACAGGGTGACTTCACTGCAGAATGGAGGGAAAGAAATATAGCCATTTTTACTGCAGCTGTCACTGCCAAAATATGTTTTCAGTGCCCTTCAATCCAAACATGGAATCCTTTCCCAATAAAAATAGAAGATAATAATAATAATACAGACTATTTGCACTGCTTAGGTCCATATCAATCTCTTTAATGCTAACCTGTCGTGGAATCTCCTGCAAAGTCGAACCAGATTCTGTAATTAATCTTTAGTGGTGCCAGACCTCCTCAAGGTAAATTTGGGAGTCTTAACTAATTTGGACCGTAACTTTGGTGTGTAGTTTCTCTGCAGCAAACGTTTTAAATGCAACCATATTAAGCCTGTTCCCGGAACCCTTACAGAGATCTTCCAGAAGGTTGATCTTTTTCCCCAAGCGTTTTAACAACAGCAAAACAGGGATTTGATCATTCTCCGTTGCTTTCATGGTGCTGGACTTACAAACTAGGAGGAAATCACTCGTGTATGGAAGACATTGACTCTCTGCAGAGCGCAAACCATGGAAACACTTTAAAATAGGATCTGAAGTCACAGTGGTGGCTTCGATGACGCTCTAGATACAAAGCAGGACAAGGAAACATTGGCAACACGTCCATGGTTTCACTAGTGTGCCTGCTGTGATCTGCTGAGACCCATGTTGAAACACTCAGCCAAGATATGGTCTCATTCTCCCATCTGACACCCCCGCATAAACACAGAGACACGGGCACGTGCACACATTGTGTCAGAACGCCTGCCTTACTTTAGATTTATTTGTTTGAGGGTCGGTCTCGTTTTACCATCTGAAGCCCTGTCGTATACACAGACACACACACACACACACACACACACACACACACACACACACACTATCACACACTGACACGTTTCAGGTTAAACCGC